>NC_034015.1:5356599-5471599 GCF_000346465.2 Prunus persica
AAGTTGGTCTCCCTAGCATGACCCAATTTTTTATGACATGCCTACAAGTGCTGACTTCAGGGAAAGACACAATACGATAATCTAATAAATGAATCCATAATTACAGTGGAGGTAGGGTGGGAGCGGTGCACTGCAGCGAGGAGGTGGATGCGACGTAAGTGTGCTGCATGTTTTTTCTTTTAAGTTTTTGTTTTATTTTTTATTTCTAAATTCAAGTGCAATTATGTAACATTTCTAAAATATAAGAAACAACAATTATTATTATTTTTTAGTCCACGTGGCCCACATGTAAACAAGAAAATGGACCCACTCGAGCCACATCAGCATACTTAACGAATTCCTTGACAGAAGTGGGTGGAGTGACACACGGAGACAGACTACAGGGGGTAAAGTGAGACTTCATTCAGAATTTGGGGGCAAACAATAATTAAGCCTTTAATACAAAAGGAAAACAGAAATCTGAAATAAAGCAAGTGATGGATCAACCATGTCTTTAATAATATCTTTCCTATCATATAAATACTTATTTCAGAGCAAAACAATTTGCTCTCCTCAAGACCCTAACCATAAAAGCGAAGGGAGGGAGGAGGGTGGGGAGTCTAATGAAGTTCAGTTTCATAAGTTATTGAGACACTAAAGTTCAGGTGCCAAAGAACAATTTCAAGTAACTCTGGTTGATTCAATCCTATACATCTTCTTATGGGGGAAAAAATAAGTGAAAAGAAGAAAAGAAAATATGACGAGACCCTTCAGATACACTTCCATATCAGTTCTTTTATCACAAGTAGAAAGAGCAACATAAAAAACGTAAGAATGATTTTGAAACTTTTACAGAAACTAATCTATTCTTTTCCAAATTTGTCCCAAAACAAGCAATTCCAGTATGAAAGAAAGAAAAAAAACAATAATAAGCAGAAGAAGCAGGTAACCCTTCAAATAAGCAAACCATAAAAGGAGAAAACTACATGTGATGCAACATAAACAACGTAAGAATGATTTTGAAACTTCTACAGAAACTAATCTATCTTTTCCAATTTTGTCCAAAAACAAGCAAATGCAGTATGAAAGAAAAAAAAAACAATAATAAGCAGAAGAAGCAGGTAACCCTTCAAATAAGCAAACCATAAAAGGAGAAAACTACATGTGATGCAACATAAACAACGTAAGAATGATTTTGAAACTTTGACGGAAACTAATTTATATTTTCCAATTTTGTCCAAAAACAAGCAAATGCACTATGATAGAAAAACAACAATCACAAGCAGAAGACGCAGGTAACCATGAAAATAAGCAAACCATAAAAGGAAAAACTGCATGTGATGCAAACTTCTGTTGCATGCATACAAAATCTGTTCATAGATTATATACAAAATAAAAACAACATGGTATTACCTGCAGCCGTGAGAGCCCCTTTGGGTTGCCATGAGCAAGTGGGCGCTGCACCAAGCTTTGCCAGTAGCTCTTAATTGAAAAAGGCTCAAACCGCAAGAAAGCCATCAAAGAAAACAAATCAAAAGAGCCATTCTGGATTGGTGTTCCCGTAACAGCCCACCTTCGCTTAGCCTTCAAATTAGTGACAACTTGACTTTGTTGAGCATTCACATTCTTAATCATGTGTGCCTCATCCAAAATTACCCGCCACCACTCAATCTCTTTTACAGGGGATGTTATCCAAGCATTTTCGGCAGCCAAAATACTATATGTAGTCAACACTATGTCATACTTTTTAAGCTCCTCAGCATCTCTAGTCCGCTCACCATAATACAAATACACCTTCAATCTCCCTGGCCTAGTGTGTTCTCCTAGTTGTGTTACCCAAGTTGAAAAAACAGAAGGAGGGCACACAATTAATGTCGTCTTGCGACTGATATCACCAGAAGACTTATCACTTGCACTCACACATTTGCCCTTCATATTACTACTAGCATTGGTGTCCTCAGTTTTGTCTTTTTTTCGCGACCCGGTTTTACTTGGTCTACCCCTCTTGCCCTTCTTACCAACAGAAACAGACAACCTCTCATCCTCACCAATTTCGTTATCATCTAGCATGCTTAATACATCGACACTGCCACTACCAACTGAAGCAGGAAGAGCACTACCATATTTATCAAACCCAATCAAAGAAAGCAAAGTTAAAGTCTTACCCAATCCCATATCGTCCGCAAAAATCCCACCTCTTAGAGGCTCCGGTCGCTTATCAGTGTGGTAATTGGTCAACACATTCACAAAAGACCCATCTTTCTCTTCCCAAAAGGGAGGCAACTCACCAGAATTCTCTCTGTGAACCAACCATCCCAAGCCTTCTTTTTGGTGGACAAAAAGCTCCGATTTGATCACTTCTTTTGGAGGTTCCAATGCTTCCAAAGCACCATTTTGGCTCGCATTCTCATCCACCAACTTGAAAATCTCATCCACGCTCTTGCATCCCTTCTCAGCCTTCTTCTCCTTGACCACCACTGCCTCCGAGAGAGTGAATGACGCATGAGAATCCGAAATCAGCTGTAAACCAGATTCCGAAATTGCAGACTCCACAGACAGGAAATCTTCCAATCTTGCAAAGATGTGAACTTGGCAAGGAATCTTAAACCTGTTGCCCTTAGCTCGCGTATTGGGAACAATGCCCTCCACCGCAATCAAATTCGAGTCAATCAACGGCGCAAGCGCGGCCGCCGCGGTGCGTTCAATGTGACCCACTTGAAAGGTTCTGGTATTGAGGACTTTGATGGCGTTGGAATCGTACGGATTAAGGGGTTCGCGGACAAGACCCACCATTTCTCGGCCACTGATGGTGCCTGAATAGTATTGAATTCCAACTATGTTGGCTATGACGAAGCCGAGCATGTAGGTATCGGAGGAAGAAGAGAGAGACTGCGAGTCTTGCGAGGAGAGAGGAAAGTCGTCTGGGTCGGTTGAAGGGCCTTGCCACTGATCGAGGGCCATGAAGAGCCTCACAGGATCTTCGTCGTCCATTGCTCAGAGACAGAGAGAGAATTGATCTCAAGAATTTTGGTGTTTTGGGGATGAGAAAGTTGAAGTATGGCGGTGGCTTTAGATTTTAGACTTCGACCTTAGAGAGAGAGAGAGAGAGAGAGATTGTGAGTGACTGAGTATAGGAATCGGTGCGTGTGTGCGCTTTTTGTTTGTTGTGTTCCTCCCGTTTTGTGTGCGCCTTTTATTTGAATGAAATGGAAAGGCGGGTTTTAACAGCCACGACATCATTCACGAGTGCAGCTAGGGATGGTCACGGTCTGACTTTTATTTTAAAATTGCAATCGAAACTATATATTATAAGAGTAACTTCATCCATTTGTCTTTAGTCATGGTAAGGGGGGAGTTAGGGCAGCCATTATTCACGTGAATAGTAGTTGTCCTTGCAAATATTATTCTGTGTTTCCACTCGTTGCCATGACTAAGGGCAATTATTATTCATTTTTTTGTTTTTTTCACAAATTTTTTAATGAAAATAATTAATTTAGATAATATTTTCGGATAAGATTTCCGGGTTCCTACGTGTCAAGACAATTCATAATCGGATAAAATTTCCGAATAAGATTTTTGGATTCAAATTTTGGATGAATTTCAAAATTCAAATTTCAGATAAATTTTTGGGTTCAAATTTCGGATGAATTTCAAAATTCAAATTTCAGATAAATTTGGTTTCAAATTTCGAATGAATTTCAAAATTCAAATTTCATACAAATTTGGGTTCAAATTTCAGATAAGATTTTCATCCAATCAAATCAAGCCATGTGACATGTCTATCTTGCCAAAATTTTCTATAAAACTAGAGGCTCAGCTCATACCTCTCACACCACATCTTTCTATATTTTCATTTCTCAGAATTTAGAATTCATACTCCATTCATTCTCAATGGAAGATTTTAGGAGATGCTTGGAGAGGCAAGAGCGAGAAACAAATTAGAGAAACCGTAGAGCAGATGAAATCAATGAGTTGCAGAGACAAGTCGATGAACAAGTTGTCATAGCAGTGGCTTTGCAAGATGAAGAGAACCAAGGTTGCCGCCGTGGTTCACAAGTCGGCCGCCGTCGGAATGTGAACAGACATAGGCATTCTCGGGATAAGAATCTTTTGGAAGATTATTTTATCCCAACTTCTTTGTACTCTGATGTTAATTTTCGAAGGCGATTTAGAATGCAACCACATTTGTTCAATAAAGTCATGCATGATATTTGCAATTATGATGCATACTTTGTTCAAAAGTGTGATGTTGCTGGGGTTTTGGGGCTTCTTCCAGAGCAAAAGCTTACATCTGTTATACGAATGTTGGCGTATGGAGCATCTGTTGATCAAGTGGATGAGATTGCCTGGATGGGGAAGTCCACTATGTTGGAGGCTTTGGTAAGATTTTGTCAAGCAGTTGAAACTCTGTACACTAGGACTACCTGCATAGACCTACTCCCAGGGACCTCCAACGGCTTCTACAAAAAGCCGAAGCTTGAAGATTTCCAGGAATGATTGGTAGCATCGACTGCATGCACTGGCAATGGAAGAATCGCCCAACTGCCTTGCAAGGTGATTACGGAAATAGAAAAGGCCAAAAAAGTATCATCCTTGAAGCCGTTGCTGGCTTCAACACATGGGTTTGGCATGCCTTCTTTGGAGTTGCAGGATCCCAAAATGACCCCAACGTGCTGGGTCAATCCCCGGTCTTCAACGATGTATTGAGATGCCAGAGCCCCAATATCACCTATCAAGTCAACAATACAGTGTACCAGACGGGGTATTATCTAGCTGACAGCATCTACCCAAGGTGGACCACTTTTGTCAAATCCATTCCGAACCCCCGATCCCAGAAGCAAAAATTATTTGCTACCTATCAAGAAGGATACATGAAAGATGTCGAAAGGTGTTTTGGCATCCTTCAAGCTCGATGGTTGATTATTTGAGGTGCAGCCCGTATGTTTGATGAGGAGATCCTCAGAAGCATTATGATGACTTGCATCATCCTCTATAATATGATTGTGGAGGATGAGTACGATTATGATGCTTTAGAGGTCTACGAACCGGATCCAATGAACACAGCCTTGACACGGATTTATGAAAGGCCCATGGGGCCAAGTGGAGAACCATTTGAGCCGAAACCGTTGGTGAGGGATGATCGTTTCATGACCCAGATGATAAATCGATATACAGAGATGCAATCTTCGTATATTCATGAAATGCGTCAAGTTCACTTGATGGAGCATCTATGGGCGGTGAAAGGCAATGAAGATGAATGATGGAGCATAGATGCTTTGGTTATGTTTTATTTAGTTATGGTTAGGTTGTGTTGTTTTTTTATTTATTATGGTTTGATTGTGGTTTGTTATTATTATTGTGCCTTGTTTGTAGTTTTTTTTATTTTAATTTTGTTTTGTTTGAAGTATGGAATATGTTGAATAAAAAGGTATTTTATTGAATGCTTTGTTTATTAAATAAAGAAATCCAATACAAGTCATTAAGAATTACTACTACTAAAATAAAATACATGAATTACAACAACTTTAATAGAAAACATGAAAAATACAAATACATAAAAGGTATGCTAACTAATTTAATGGTTTCCATCATTTAACCAATCCGTGTTGCTAGGCCCATCATCTCGGAAAAGTCTTCTTCTCATAACATCCCTTCGTTCTAGCTTCCAAAATTGTTTTGTTTCAGGGGACATATAGCTTGTATCCATCGCCATGGTTTCCCAATCCGTCTTGTCCATATCTTTTTTGCGCAAATACTCCATTTCTCGTGCATACTCGGCTTGAAGGGCCAACTCGTTATCCTGACATTTCTGCTCCATTTCAATTCTTATGTCGTTTTGCCTTGCAATTTCCTCCAAAAACTTTGAATTATTATTGCTTGAATTAACCGCTTTCTTTGCCTTTGCCGCCTTTCGGCCAATGGGCCTCCGCTCCTTTTCGATGGGTGAGTCTTGACTCATAGGGGAATCGAGAGGTGAATCCGATGTCACTGAATCACGGAGTGGCGTCTCGTTTAACACAACGGCGGGACCCGTCGGAATAATTATGAAGCGGTTGCAATATTTCACAACCTCCCAACATTCATGATGGTTGAACCTTTTATTGCCACCCCCGGTTGCACCGAACCACATATGTGCTTGAATCATCTATTTAAAAAAAAAATGGAAATGCAATAAATATTTAAAATATATTGGATATGCAAGTAACAACAAAAATAATAATGGAAATGCAATTAACCTTACAAATAAATTAGAAGTGCAAGAAAAATTAAGAAACAATTGGAAATGCAAGAAATATTAACAACATATTGAAAATGCAAGAAATATTAACAAATTATTGAAAATGCAAGAAATATTAACAAAATATTGAAAATGTAATAAATATTAACAAAATATATATATTAGGAGATTAAACTTAATAAAACAAAAATTATAAAATACTTACCTCGTTAGTACGATTTTCCCCGCTTCTATAGTTGTCCATCGCTTTTGCCAAGGCATCTCTCCATTTTCCCAACTCTTTATTAAGAATTTTCCACCTGCTAGATAATGTCATCTCCGTACGAGTAGACCCCGGAATTTTTTCACAAAATTCGGCATGAATTTTTTTCCACATATGAAAAAATTTCATCTAATTGCCGGACACGGGACAATGACAAATTTGGAGCTAAGCCTCACACAAGGAAACATCTTCCATGGTGCTCCAAGCCCCTCCGGTTTCGATAGAAGAAGCCATAAAAATAAGAAATAAAAATACAAGGTGAAAGAGAGGAAAATGTTGAGTAAAGAGTGAATAATAATAGAAGTATAATGAAATGTATGAGGATTGGTGTTGAAAGTGAAGGGTATTGATAGGTATTTATAGAAAAAAAAAAAAAATTCAGAATTTTTTAGAATTTTTTTTAAAAAATTTTGATTTTTTTTCATAATGTTATTGCCCAAAAATTGCCAACCGTTGGATTGGATTCGGAGAAGCTGATCGGAGCGCTGGGGGAGTGACACGTGGCTTCTTCCTGTTGAGCTGGCGTTGCGCTGACGTCACAACATGCGGGCTTCACCTCGGGCTGAACTGGCCTTCGGGCCAGCCCGAGTTAGTGGGACCCACTCCCAGCCCGGGCTTGGGCTCACCGCTGGAACGAGTTCCCCCCCCCCCCTGCCTTGGGCTTAGCTCCTCAGTGGACTTGCTCTAAGGCATTCTCGGGGCTAAACCCAAATTTCTTCCTTTCAAAAAATGACTATTTGAGTTTTGCCAAGACTCAAAATGTTTAAGAATGGTTTAAGTCTAATTTTTTTTTTTTTATGGATAACTTTTCTTCATTCAATCTTTTTAAATAACTTTATAATTAAATTTTTTGAACAATTTGACCTAAAAAAATTGAAATTCCACAAATATAATTTTATTTCAAAAGAAAACACACGACATAATTCTAAAAGAAAACACACAATACTTCAAATTCACCATACATGAATGGCAATAGGAATAAACTAATAACCACCATCGTGGGGACTTGGATAATAGTCCCCTGAGTTATCTTCAGGATTAACGGTAGACTGTTGACCCCCTGCATGTTCTTGCATAATTTCATCTTGTTTATCCCTCCAATACTTCTTCTTTCTTGGAGTAAATTTGGACACGTCCATGGACATTATTTTTTGTTCTTGGGCTTCCTTATCTTGTTGCTTCTGATATGCATAAGCATCAGCTTGATCTTGGACAAACTTGTCCCATATGTTGAGCTTTCGTCTCCTATCATCTTCGAAAGCAATACCTTGCTCCACCAATGTTTCCAAGTACTTATCCCTTTTTTGTTGAGAAGGGTTAGCCATCTTCCCTTTTTTTTTTTTTTTTTGCAGCCTTTTGTTTATCTCGCCCCTCAGGCCTTGGACTAGGCATGGTGATTTCGTCTGCATCATTATCCAAATTCACCATATTTGCACTAACTCAAGAAGAACGTTGTGCGGGAGGCTCATTTATATCATTACACTTTGGGAAATCTTTTAAGATTTCCCATAGCATGGTACAACTTGAAAGGCCTATTTGGAAGCTTATTATCATTAAGAAATATTATTTTTGCATACACATCCTACTCATGAAAAAATAAATTTAAGTTTGGAGTTGAATAAAATTACAAATATAAATTTAAAGCTTTAATAAGAATGATTACTTACCACATCATGTAAATTTGAGCCACTTTGTGGGCTTGTATTGGCCTTAGTCAAGCATGCCTTCCAAAGAGAACATTGTTGGTTGATAGTCTTGAACCGAGAAGCAATGGCTTGATATGTTCGTCGCTCGGGTCCACTAATGCCCGGATCATTTTCCATAAACTTTTGATATACACGCTTCCAAAATGTGTCGCTTGCTTGATTGGTGCCAATAGCCCCATCTTCACTGACAGAAACCCACCCTTTGCACAATGCCTCATCTTCTTCGGGCCTCCAATTCACACCTCTTTGAGGTTTTGTGGATATCTTCAACAAGAATGAAAGGAGATTGATGAGATTGACAAAGGAAAAATAAATTGAGAAATAGATAAAATATTTTTGGTAGATTATTTGAGAAATGGATGGGTATTTATAGAGTTTGGAGTGGGTTTTGGGGTTGGATCTTGTTTGGATTAATTTAAAATATTATTTTGACCATTAGATTTAAATTTCAGTCGTTGGATCTTTTTTTTTTTTCCGTTAAAATAGCTTAGATTTAATATAGATCGTTAATTTAAAGTTACTATTAGAATTTTTTTTATATATAAAAAAAAAAAAGAGATTCTTCTTTTCCAACGGCTCTTTGAGCTGGAAACAGCCAACATGTGGGCCCAATTGATACTATTTGATTTATAAAAAAAAAAAAAAAAGAGACAGCCAAAGCCCAACGGCTCTCTCCCCTAGTGCTGACACGTGGCCCATGCCACAGACAAGCCCATCAGAACATGTAACCAGCGCGGGTCCCACTATTTTTCAGAAGCACATGGGCTCTGCAATCTCAGCGTGGGGTCCAGTGAATAGTATTGGGTCCAGGCAATACTTGGACCCATATTTGGGTCCAAATTTGGGTTTTCCCAAATTTTGAGTCCTTCGTTTTCTTGGGTTGGGAGAGGTTTGGAGGGATATTTTGGGTTTGAGTCCAAGGGTTGGAGATGACATAATAGAACGGTCTAGGACTGGTTTGGTATCCTATTTGAATTCATTTTTTTTAATTCAAAAATTATTTTAGTCCAAGACTCATAATTCACATTTGCTAGAGTTTATTTTTCAAAACTCAACTCAAAAACAACTTTAAAAGGTATAATTTTAAATACAAAAAAAGTGAAGTTTTACACACACACAAAAATTTCTCTCTCCTCCCTATCTCCACGCTCTCTCTCTCTCTCTCTCTCTCTCTCTCTCTCTCTCTCTCTCTCTCTCTCTCTCTCCCTTTTTTTTGGGTTAATTTCAATTTTTTTCGGATCTTAAGAATAGTTTGGAGTTTAATACCAAACAAATTTTTAGATATGAAAATCAATATTTAAAAACTAATGTTAAAAAAATGATTTTTGAGTTCAATTTTTTTGAGCATAATACCAAATAGGGCCTAAGTTTTCTTCGATTTGATAAAAAGTATTGAGGAAATCAAACCAAACCAATTTTAGACGATTTGGTTTGAGCATTTTGTATCTAAGCCCAATTTATTTATTCTTTTACATGTTTGAACTTTGTTAGCAAATAAAAGAAGAAAAAAAAATTGCAGGGGACTTGAGCTCATGTGATTAAGAGAATTTATTCATATACCTGAGGTCCTAGGTTCGATTACTCTTTCCCCTAGTATCGTTTGTATATAAAAAAAAAAAAATCATAATTTGCTACATATTTTTCATTTTCTAGCATACCAAACCATCTTCAAATTCAATATGCCCCATAACTTGCTACATATTTTTCATTTTCTTACCAAGTTGTAAACCTAACTTTGCCATGCCTCGTTTCATTGATCTTCTATTTACTTTTTTTTTTTTTCAATAATTCCATCATGTTTTACGTTTTTAACTTTATAAATTGATAGATTTTTCACATATTTCTACGATATAAATTGAAAGACTAACATGACTAGTCAATTTATTATTCTCGTATTTCATATTTTGTTCTTAGCTTTTTTTTTTCGGTCGAAAGTTCAAAGACAATCGCTTAAAGTTTTATCAATCTTCAAATTCAACCTCATTATCTAGTTATAATCCAATAATACAAGGAGGGGATTCAAGTGCAAATCTTATCAATATTTAATTACTTTTTGAAAACCAAAATCGTTAGAGTGCTACTATTTCCATCCACCTGTCCTATTTCCCCATCCACCTTATCTTCCCACCCACCATGTAAATTTGAAAAAAACACAATCCTATCTTTACACCCACCATTATTCCTAAAATACCCTTTAATTATTAATTCAAAGCAAATTCTTTCAAAAACCCAACGTATATCCATTTTACTTCCTGACCCAAACCCCCTTTCTTTCCTCCAAGCCGATTGTGGTTCTTTCAAGAGTTCATCCCTCTTTCTCATCGTGAAGGAGGTGACACATGGGCTTTGTGATGAGAGGGGTTGTGTGCGGTAGAAGAGGGGATTTGAGTATTTATTTTCTTTTAGGTCTTCTTTAATTTCTTATTTATTTATTTTAATACATATGTGGTTGAAGAACATGAAGTTAAAGCATGGGTTCGAATGCTTATGGTCCCCAGGCTCCAATCATGTTGATCTCTCTCAATCAAATAATACCAATCGCTTGTTGTTTGAAGCCAATAGACGAAAATTAAACAACTTCATTACATAGAATTTCATGAAATCTTAAAAGGACAATAGGAGCCTTTGAAGGGAAAATTAATTTTGCCCACATTTATTTCGCAGAGAAAATGATAGTACCTTTGAGAGAAATCAGATTTATGATGGAAAAATAGTAAAACTTTGGGAAGCTTTTATAAAACAAAGAGAATGGCTAGATGAGGAAGAAGAAGTTGTGTGCAATGTGCGGGTCAAGAATTTAAGTTAATAAAAGGCTCTATGTATTGTGAGATTAATTCAATGGCTGGTATAAAATGGTTGCTCACACTTAGGTGAGGGAGATTGGTTTTGTCCCTAAGTCCTTAGAAGTCATTTTATAAATGAGTAAATTTGTCTTAAAAATTTTGAAGATAAAGTGTGTGGGAAAATAAGACAGGATTGAAATAGCAGTACTCAATAAATTTTGAAGATAATAAGTGTGGAAAAATAAGACAAATGGGTGGAAATAGCATCACTCAATCGTTATTATGCAATCAAAAAGGTGAAAATAGCAGCACTCAATCGTTATTATGCAATCAAACCCAAACCAATCCACCACCACCACACCCACACCCCTCTTTAGCTCTCGGTGGCTAACGTATTAGAGATCTCGTTTTCATATAATTGCACTGCAATTGTGGTGATGGCTGGTGAAGGGGGAGGGAGAGGGTGTGTGTCCACCCATATTATAATATTATACCTGCGTGGCCGTATTATCGAACTATTGTATAATGGTAGGTTGGAGTGGCAGGGGCAGTACATCACAGGGACATTGGGTTTTTTTTTCCTCTAATTTTCCAAAGGTTCTTTTGTATTTTCATCTTATTTTATAATGCTGAATTGATTTTTTTTTTAGGTGATAGAAATTAAAAATTGGACTTAAATTGCTCACATAATGAAATACAACCCCATAACCAAAAGTGTTTTCGAACTTAAACAGTGACTAAAAATGTGTTTTACCCTTAAGTATTTATTAGTTTCAAAGCTTCCAGAAGAGCATCCTAAAAACCTCCACAAAAGCATTAGGAGAATGTGTTCTTCGCTTGCCTTCCAGAAAATAAAATAAAATAAAGTAATTTCACAAATGTTTTAATCCTATTTGTTGTGTGTGGACGAGTTCCTCCCATTCTCTGTTTTCTTGTGTTGTAAACTTCACGATTATTCAATAAATTATGAACCTTCATTTAATTTCCTTTTCATCCTTGCTTGAGTTTGTTTTCAATTTTTGTTTTTTAAAGTTCCCTTTTCATTAATTTTATAAAAACGCTCTGCTCAATCGCTTATTGCATGATTTTGTACTGCTGTTTCTATTTTCTGCAGTGGTAATATCAAGATTGTCATGAAATTGACTACGCTTTAGAAAATTTCATATTGATCCAAAACTCAAAGAGAGACGTTGAATTGTAAATTGCATATAGTGTAGCATTAGCAAGACCAAGAACACCAATAACCACAACACCCGCCAAGTTAGGCTTCAAAATATTTTCGATATACCGATGAGAACCAGAAAATTAAAACTTTGTATACATTTTGTAAGGGGAGCAAAAAGATGTACCTGTATGTATGTGCATACTAAAAGGGCACGAGCTTCTCAGGAGAGCACAGTGGTCATCTACACACCATATATGGAACAAAAATATGTACAACTGACAGGATATGTGCAATCGCAAGATGTAGCATGCTACCTGTACACCAACTCACAAGGGAATGAGAACCTGAAGATCATCAAAATTTATGTCCCTTCGACCCTTTGCGGTCCTCCTTCCCAAAGATTCATTTTCAAGTTTCTTCTTTTTCTCCTGCAACTTTAAAATCCTCTCTTCAATGCTGTTTCGAGCAATCAACCTGACAATCTTCACATCCTCCTTCTGCCCCATACGGTGAACATGATCCATTGCCTGTTCCTCAACTGCAGGGTTCCACCATGGGTCCAACAAATACACTCTACTTGCAGCTGTGAGGTTTATACCCATTCCTGAAGCCCTAAGGCTTGCAAGCAAAATTGTGGGCACATCTTGTCCCGTGACCATAAAGTCTCTGATTACTCGAGCCCTTCTATCTGCAGCCATAGAGCTATCTAAGCGCAAAGTCTTAAAACCAATTGCTTTTAGGTGCTCTTCAAGATATATCAGCATCTTTGGAAATTGGGAAAACACTACTGATTTTGTAAGTGGGTTTTGATCCCTTGATTCAACGAGAAGATTCAACAGAGAAGATCCTTTTGAAGACACGGTTGTTTTAGAGGATACCATGTTGCCACTTTCAGAAGGTGTTTGAGGGGCTGAGTACAGTTCAGACTCTGATACAGGACCCCGACAAAGGGGGCAGCTGCGACGTTTTGTGCGCTCAAAGCTTTTCAGAATACAAGCTTTGCAAAAAATGTGAGCACAACAAGTGATCACAACATCAATTGGTGAATCAATGCAAATCGGACAGTCCAAATCTTCACCATCTTGCAGCACCTCAAGCATTTTTTTCAGCAGCTCTGGGTTCTTGGTTACATCTGCTTAAAATAGACTTCATAAGTACAGAATAAACATACCATACAAAGGAGGGTTTGCAATTAAGTATAAAATCTGTGGAATAACATCAACTGAAAACATATACGAGCCCTATCTGTCACATTAAAATTGACTAATTTGTTTTATAGAGATTGAGAAGCAGCAGCACACAGTACTAGTAAATGTAATAATGAATTGAATATCATTCCCAGACAGCAGAGTAGGGCAGAAACTAGTTGAAGTAATGGAGATGGAAGTGAAACTCAGTAACAAACAACTATGATGCAATGATTAAAACAATCCAAACAGCTTCTATTGCCTACTACTGATTCCATGGATGTATCAAGAATGAATAACAAAATCATTGACAGGGAAACAGTTGGAGAGTATTGCAGGTGGGAATACTGAATTCATTTAAAATGCAAATATATTAAACAGTTAATACAGTATACGAAATAACATAATTCTTCTAACCTTGTTTTATGAAGCACACACACATTTTAGAACATTTTAGATGTTTGATCAAATATCAGTACTCCTTTATATGTTTATGTGTAGACCCCGAGAAGCATAACTCTAGGCAGCATGCTTTTACTAATCTTAATACTCCCACCAACCTAAATTGAAACAATTAAGGGTCATCATTTGTTAACTTGCAATTGTTTTTCAGAATTCTGTAATCTTTTCTTGAACTCAAATGAAGTAGAGAGCATAGTAAGAATGTACAAACAATTTTCCACATGGAATACATCATACACAGCTACCAATTTGGGCCCAGCGATTATATAAGTACTGAACAATATGTGAATTGAAAAAATGCAATTAAAAAGAACAATATGTGAATCCAAGAATCCAAGCATAATGGTACAATGACTTCTTCAAGAATTATCTTTACTCATGAAAAAAAAAAGTTTACAATTGAGAGAACTGTAAGCTAAAATAGTTGAAGAGTTTCATGGCACCCAGATAAGTGTGCATGTGAAGTGAAGTTGCATAACAAAACAAAAATGATGCACCAATATGACAGCCTTGCCAATACCTTCAATATGAAGTGATCTGAGACCAGAAGGGCACAAGGCCGAATCAGTACAGATCTGGCGAAGTTGTAAGATTATGCTAAGAACAGTAGAATATTTGCGCATTACACTATCAGCACTAGTGTAATTCTGCACAACACTCTTTGCTTCTTCTTCCATCTCATCATACAGTTTACGTTCTTCAGCAGAGAATTCCACGTAACAAATGTCTACAGTTTTAGATGGCAATCCAATCCGTAACTTGTCCTTTGTTCTTCGCAAAGAGATGGTTGCCATTAAAACCTGAGACATCAGTATACACATTAGGCACAACTTGTTCTTTGCAAGAAAGAAAGAAAAAAAAAACCATGATAAATATTATTCAGTCTCCTTCAATTTTAGGATAACCATTTGATAAAGGCTTAATTTTTGTTTTTCCCCGAAATTCTGAATCAAATCAAATGTGGCCCTGAACTTGGTCTTTTTTTCTCACTTCACCCACGACTGTCAAGTTTGTCCACCAATCTGTTAAAGGCTAGTTTGGTATTGCTGTGCTTTAAAAAAAACTGTTTCTGCTATCCTGTGAGAATAAACAGCTGTGAAATGAAGTAGTGAAGTATTTGGTAATCTATATTTGTAAAAGTGCGGTGAGTATAAAAAGCAGTGTCATAGGGTTTGGTAAACTTTTTTTCTGGAAGTGCTGTGACTGGGTATAATGACCATAAAGGGTATGATATTGAAATTGATATTTATGTTTTTTTTATTTAAAAAAAAAAGAAATTGATATTTATGTTGTTTTACAATACATTTACAATTTGTTTATAATCTTAATAGTAATATACACTTTATATCAAATAAAAAACCTGAGAAGGAAAAAAGGCCCCTTTCCTCCTTTTCCTTTTTCTCTCCTTTTTTTCTCTCTTGACTATTCTTCTCCATTCTTCTCTCTCATGTGGCATGAGTAAGGTGCACTTATTTGCTAACATGTAATCCACGCGGACCAAAAAAATAATGAATTATTGTTTTTAATATTTTTGGAAATTCTAAAAACTTAAAAAACTTACAGACACAAATACACAGCCCAGCCAACCTCCTTCCGCAAACCAGTGCCCTCCCCGCAATCCAACCCCACCCACGTCGACCTCACGCACCCTCATTCCCATCCTCTCTGAACTCTGAACCAAACCAACAGTTCAATCTAAGTCTAAACCCACTTTCGAACCCACAAACAGCAACCAGTCAACACCACTCTCATTCGGATATCATCAGTTAGAGAAGCCAATTCGAAATAAAGGATCGTTTAGTAATTCGAATTCATGTACTACATGCGGTTCAAGTTCTGAAATAGGCAATTTCCTATAATATGGGAAGTCTTAGCACTTATGGAGCATCTAAGATGTTTACATGATCCAGTCCTTTGATAGCAAGTCATGGATCAACCAAGTCATTAATCATCTCTTTCCTATCAGATAAATACTTATTTCAGAGAATAACAATTTGTCCTCCAGATGCTAACCACAAAAGTGACGGAGGGAGGAGGGTGGGCAGTCTAGGGAAGTTTGATTTCATGAGTTATTGAGATACTATAGCTCAGGTGCCCAATAAAACAAGTAACACCGGTTGACGTCAATCTTATAGGTCTTCTTACATGAAAAGAAGAAAAGAAAATAGCAGGAGGCACACTTTAAATACACTTCCATCTCAGTTCTTTATCATAAGTGGATAAGTCAACATAAATAAGGTAAGAATCCTTCTGGTGGCAAAAAGGCTAAATCAATCTAGGGCTGTCTGGTGTTGGGTATTTTCTGGGCCATATGGTGGGAAAGAAATCAACAGATTTTTGAAGACGTCAAGGGGGCGGATGTGGAGGAGGTGTGGGAAAAGGCAAAGTATTGGGCAGTGCTATAGGCTTCATTTTCTCCTATTTTGCTTGATTGGAAGGCTGCAGTGTCTTGATTAGGATTGTTTTTCTCATTATTGGAGATCTATGTACTTGTTTTACTGTTTCTTCCTGTTGTTGGTGGATTGCTTGTCCACCTTCTTGTATGGTTTTTTTTGAAATAAAACTTCTCTTAAAAAAAAAAAAAATTATAATAATAACGTAAGAATCATTCTGAAACTTTTAAAGAAACTATTCTGTTATTTTCCAATTTTGTACGACAACAAGCAATTGCAGTATAATAGAGAAAGAACAATCATAACCATGCAAATCAGCAAACCATAAAAGGAGAAAAATATGGAAACTTTGGTTTGCATCTGCTGCAAACTTTGGTTGCGTGCATAAAAATATGGTTATAGTACATAAATAAAATAAAACAAATAGAAAGAAAAACAACATGGTATTACCTGCAGCCGTGAGAGCCCCTTTGGGTTGCCATCAGCAAGCGGGCGCTGCACCAAGCTTTGCCAGCAGCTCTTAATTGAAAAAGGGTCAAACCGCAAGAAAGCCATCAAAGAAAACAAATCAAAAGAGCCATTCTGGATTGGTGTTCCCGTAACAGCCCACCTTCTCTTAGCCTTCAACTTAGTGACAGCTTCACTTTGTTGAGCATTCTCATTCTTAATCATCTGTGCCTCATCCAAAATCACCCGCCACCACTCAATCAGGTCTACAGGGGATGTTCTGGAAGGATTTTCATTAGACAAAACACCATATGTTGTCAACACTATATCAAACTTCTTAAGCTCCTCAGCATCTTTAGTCCGTAGGCCATAATACTTGCACCAATTCAACCTAGTGTGTTCTTCTAACTGTGTTTGCCAAGTTGAAAGTACAGAAGAAGGGCACACAATTAATGTCGTCCGACTGATATCATGCGAAGACTTATCATTTGCACTCACATATTTGCCTTCCACAATGGTATTCTCAGTTTTATGTTGTTTTCGCAAGCCCGTGCTTTTTTCACTTGGTCTACCTCTCTTGCCCTTCTTACCAACAGAAGAAGACAACCCCTTATCCTCACCCATTTCGTTATCATCTAGCATGCTTACATCAACAATGCCGCTACCATATTTATCAAACGCAATCAAAGAAAGCAAAGTTAAGGTCTTACCCAATCCCATCTCGTCCGCGAAAATCCCACCTCTTAGAGGCTCCGGTCGCTTATGGGTGCTGAAATGGGTCAACGCATTCACAAAAGACCCACCTTTCTCTTCCCAAAAAGGAGGCAGCTCATCAGACCTCTCTCTATGAACCAACCATCCCAACCCTTTTTTTTGGTGCACAAAAAGCTCCGTTTTGATCACTTCTGCTGGGGGTTCCAATGCTTTCAAAACACCATTCTTGTTTGCGTTCTCATCCACCAACTTGAAAATCTCATCCACGCTCTTGCCTGCCCTCTCCGCCTTCTTCTCCTTGACCACCAAATGTAACCCAGATTGCGAAATTGCCGACTTCACAGAGGTAAAATCTTCAAATCTTGCAAAGATGTTAACTTGGCAAGTAATCTTGGGCCCATTGCCCTCAGCTCGCGTATTGAGAACAATGCCCTCCACCGCAATCAAACTCGAGTCAATCAACGGCGCTAGTGCGGTCGCCACGCGGCGTTCAATGTGACCCACTTGAACGGTGGTGGTATTGAAAACTTTGATGGCGTTGGAATCTTGAAAATTAAGGGGTTCGCGGACAAGAACCACCATTTCTTGGCCACTGATGGTGCCTAAATACCATTGAATTCCAACTATGTCGGCGATGACGAAGCCAAGCAAGCGGGTATCGGAAGAAGAAGAGAGAGACTGATAGTCTTCCGAGGAGGGACGAAATTCATCTGGCTCTGTTGGAGGGCCTTGCCAGTTATCGAGGTTCATATAGAGCTTCACGGGATCTTCGTCTTCCATTGCAGAGAGACAAAGAGAGAGTGCGATTTCAAGAAGTAGGAAAGAATGGCGGTAGCTTTACACTTTAGAGAGAGACTGAGTTGGCGTTTATGGAAAGGCGTTTGAATGAAATGGAAAGGCGGGTTTAGAGAGAGAGTGACGCTCTTCCTTCGAGTCCGCTATGTCCTGTTTGGTGGTGTATTCGGTTAGGATTTTACAAAGGTGTATTCAATGTAGATATTAAAAGATTTTAAAGATGTTTAAAAGTTGTATTCAATTCAGATTTTTTAAACTCTATTTAAATTTGGATGTATTCAATCACGACTTTAAAAGACATGATAAAATTTTTGGTGTATTAAAAAACTCATTGATTTTAAAGGAAATACAAAAAGTAGTAGATTTCGTTTGATAATACACTAATTTTAGGCCATGATAAATTTTTGTTTTCCTTTATATATTTTGATAAATATATTATTTTTATTCTCAAGATATGATTTCACCACTTCTACTACCACCATCTTATCATGACTATCATCATTGCCATCACCGTCGGCACCACCACCACAGTTATCGTCGTCACCACCACCACCAGCACCACCCCCCAACACCACCAGCACCAGCACCACTCGCCACCACCTCCACTACTAGCGCCACCATAACCCCCACTATCACCATTACAGCTGTCAGCACCATCACCATCACCATCACCACCACCACCTCCACCATCGCCTTCACTATAAACTCCATTAAAATCAATAATAACATTCTAACAAACTCAGTGAAAATCTATACACAAATTCAATCAGAAAATATGTGGAGTGTGGGAGCAAATATTTTCGTCTCGAATCACAACATGCCACGTGGAAAAGAAGAATATCTCTTAGATTAATTAATTGAGCTAATTTATTTGGCCAATTAATTAATATCGAAAATTGAGATAATATCTTAATTATGTAATATTATCATTATTTAATAAGATAATACCACTAATTTAGATATTATCCTAATAAGGAGATATTATCATCATCAAATTAGGAGATTTGAATCCCAATCAAATCTCTATTCAAATCTCTAATGGACTCAATCTCTGCAATTTGGGGAAAAAATAAACTTCTTCCTAATAAGAGTTTTATTCTCTACGAAACCCTAGCCTTTGAAACTCCTATAAATAGATGACTTCATTCATCATTCAAGGTACTTCAAAAACCCTAGAAAAATACCCAAGCTCTCTCCCTCTCTCTCCTTAGCCGACGGCAACACTATTGCCACCGCCCTCTCCACTCTCCTCTCTCTATATTTTCTCCACACGGCTCCGGCCACTCACCCTAGAGGAATCTCCATACCCTTTTTAGCTATTGTTTCACCTAGATTCAATAGAACTAACTTAGGCATCGGAGGGCCTTTGGCCAACACCCCTTTTGTGATTTACTTCGGTCTTTTTTACAGGAATCAAGGAAGAGAGAGAAGAAAGTTAAAAGGAAGAAGGATCTAGAAGCAAATATTCTCCCGAGAGATAAATGCACAAGCATTTGGTGCTTTCCTTGAGAGCACGAGTTATACTCAACACGTGCTCTTTGGTCAAAGGATTTATTTCCTCCTTTTTTTGTTCAATCAAAGCCCTCCGAATAGCCATGGACGAAGGCAAAGACACGAGGAGCAAGATCATCAAGATGGCTCAATCTGCAACGGCTCAAAGCCACTTCTCCCATGATCGCGTGATTGACATGGTGGCACCACCACCTCACGGTGCCAGCGCTACCACGAACCAGCAACAAACCCTTGCTGCCATACCACGACACAACTTGACGATTAGAGCCACGCCGCAACCATAGGGCACAATGGCTAAAACTGGAAATCCGGCTAATGGCGCCTTTGCCAAAACAACCATGCAACCGCAGGAACTGGCTGCCACCACCGCCATTTTATGACCCCTTGGAACCGACGATAACCTTTATCATGGCCCTGTGGTCGACGTTGTCCCACCTCACGGCCCCATGGCCGGAACCTCCTTGCAACCGCAAGGCCAAGTGGCTAGATAGAGCTATCACCTTGGCACTGCAGCACACGGTAGAGCTTCCCATCAAGGCAATCCCACCTCCACCCACTTTGGCTCAATCTTGGAACAATTTCAATCATTCCCTCCTTTGCCGCAGCGCTTGACGTACTCTCCCGTGTACACCTCTAACGAAACCCTAGCCCAGATGCACTTGGGCTCCACACAATTCTCTCCTCCTAGTCCATGAAGTCAAGTAGACCTCAGTCTTAGAGTCGACCAATTAACACAAATAATGGACAACCAAAAGTAGTTGGTGAGATAGCTCCTCAACCAAATAGACTTAGTCCAAAATCTTGACCTTGGACAATAGGGCAAAGAAAGAGGTCTCAAGCAGGAGCGAGCAGACAAGGAGGAGGACAACAATGTGACCAGTAAGCTAGCATGTCACAAGCATCCGCGAGCCACGTTCCAAGCAGACGAAGTATCTGATCTAGATTGAGTTCAAGGACCAACGCGCGAGAAAGGCTAGGCCCTCAGGGAGGTCAACCTGACAACCCTCATAATGACGTTCATGAGGAAAGGCGCTTCGTTGCCCTTTCCCGAAGAACCAATTCCCGTGGACAAGCCACAGGAAATCCCTCGCAAGTGCAATCCACCAACACGCCACACAAGTAGGACAACAAATAAGGTCAACCCCTGGAGCCAACAAGGAAGTCGATCAATGCCGCCCAAACCGCGAAGGTCACCAGTGTGACCTTGTTGGTAATTTTTAACAACAATATTAAAACCTTGCAAGTGCACAAATCAAATGATAGTATAGTAAGCAAGCAATGGTCGATCTCACAGAGATTGTGGTCTAAAGAGATATTTATCAATGTCACACAATGAAAACTAAAACACAATTAAACACGAAAATAAAATAAAGATTGAAACCACAAGGACTTCCACACACACACCAACACCAAGGGGGGTTTTGATTTGATTTTGTGAATAAAACAAAATAAGGAAAATAGAACAAAACATAATTTAAATTAGAGTTTAAGAGAAATTTGTTTAAAATCAATCAAGAACAATAGCTAGGACTTACTATCCACCTCCAAACAATCAATCAATCCATAAACAACAATAGATAATCAATTTCTAGCAAGCATATGATGACGACACTCACAACAAGATCATGGTATTTGACTCGAGTTATATGATTCTCTCTTAAGTGTATGTAAAGTGTATGACATTTACATCAATACGTGTATTCTTAATTGAAATCTACTATGGCATTTACTCAAATTAACAATCAAGAATCCATTAAGATCAAAGAGAATATGAGTGTCACAAAAACCCTAAAACATGACATTTGTTATTAGGAATTCAAGAATCGATTTCTTATAACTAGTTCTTAACCCAATTATTCGTTGCAAACAAGGACACATTCAATATGGCAATTGACCTATGTTCTACAACAATTTAATTCCAATACATGCTTTCAAGTTAGCTACTCAAAGAAACAAAATATCAAAATTCACATAACATAGAGAAATCGAAATCATCACGCTTGTAGAAACTGAAAATCCATTCAAACTTGTTTTATAAAATTGAAATCATGTTTAGGGCTTCAAGATGAAGCCCTAACTAACAAGAAATTAGTTACTCATGTTCTTGGATGAACTCAAACATAAATACATAAGAACTGAAAATTAAAAGAAGGAAGGAAAAGAAAGAACTCGTTGGCAGCTTTCTCCTCTTGCGCGGTTGATCTCCTTAAGACGTGAATGCTTGTTTGGGAGCCTTGGCTAGCTTTTTATATGACTTATATCAGAGTTCTAAACCCTAAAATTGACTGAAAATTCGTCCAAGAAGTCTTGGTAAATATAGAATCCAAATAGGAAAGTAAAGATCACAATTCCTAACTCCACAGGGAAATACAGCTCAGCCCAATTGTCACACGATTTGGGGATCTTTGGCCTTCTAGAAAAATCAGTAAAAATATATTTTAGAAAGATAAATGTCTTATCTTTCCAGCCATATATAGCATGTAACTTGGAAAATTTGGGAAGGCTTCCGTTTCTTCACATTCACATAACATGTACGAAACTGTCCTGTCTGCACGTGGGCTAACTTTACTTGTAATACTGTACCAATTGGCTCGGTAGAAAATTTTAGAAAAATTACAGATTGAACTTCAAGATGTTAGCTTTCATCTCCAATTGGCTTTGTTCTAAAATTCCTCCGAAAAGTTCATTTTCCCTTAAAAACCTTCTAAGAGCGCAGAAAAGCTGAAAATCAGAAATGTAAAATAATAAGCCATTTTTAAATCTAATTCTTCTACAAAACCTAAGTAAAAAGAGTACATAAATGAGCATATTTATGGACTTATCCGACTCACAAGCCATGCGCACAAAGGATGTCGAGAAGCTTATGAACAACCCGGCTTCGAGATTTGAAGACCGGAGAAGGTTTTGAAGATGCTCTACGCAGGGAGGTAGACCAAGTAAAATCCACGTCCTTCACCATCGAAATCGAGCAAGCTGCTCCCCCAAAGCGCTTCTCAATGCCTTCTTTCACACACTTCAAAGGGGATTCCAATCTCGAGAGTCATCTGAAGCACTTCAAGAGTGTTATGATTCTCTACAAGGCCGAAGATGCACTAATGTGCAAGGTGTTTGCAATGACCTTGCGAGGAGCAGCTCAAGACTGGTTCCACACCCTGTCATCCGGGTCGATCAGCAGCTTCAAAGAGCTAGCTTACATCTTCACTAAAGGGTACACTTCTTATCGAACGATCAAAAAGAACCATGACCACCTGTTTAACCTGTACAAGAAGTCTGATGAATCCCTCTGAGATTATATTAAGAGATTTAAAACGGAAATGATCAAATCGGGTCCTCTGCTTTCAAGAAAATTCTTTCAGCTGAGCACGACTTATACCGCGAGCTGACTATCGCTCCCAGCTAAACTCTGGCAGAGGTCTTTGTGATTGAAGAATGCTACACACTCTAGGATGACTATTGAATCACCGTGAAAAAGTCTACCAAGCCAGAGGATCAGCAGACCAAGCAGGCAGGTCAGAAAAGTGACAGGTTTAGTAGCAGGAATAAAGACAAATGCAAGTTGCACCTACGAGGAGACGCTACGGCAAGAGAGAACTATACCAAGTTCTCCATTCCCATACATCAAATCTTAGCCCAAGTGAAGGACAAGCTTTGGGTAAAGAGACCACCACCTTTGAATGAAGATCCAAAAAAGAGGGATACCAGAAAATACTGTGCCTTCCATGGGACGCATGGGCACAACACGAATGACTATTTTGCTTGGAGAACGCACCTTGAAGAACTAGTTAGAGAAGGTTATTGCATAGAGTTTATAGCAAAGAAGGCCATCCAGCATATTAGGGACCGTGACGCTGCCAAGGAACCTCACCCGAAGGTGATAAGGATTAACACGATCTTGGCAGACCAGCAAGGAAAAGAAGAGAAAGATTAAACAGGCCACTGTTATCTCCCAAGTCTCAACTAGCCTTCCATTGGCAGAAGACGATCCCGTGATCGGTTTCCAAAAAAAGGATGTAATCGGCCTTGATATGCCACACAACGACACCTTCGTCATCAGCATTCAAATCGCTTAGGCAATGGCCGATCGAATCCATGAAGACGAGGGCAGCGTAGCCAATATCCTACAACTAGCAGTCATTTAGCAAATAGGTTTGGAGAAAACGATCAACAAATCAGCCAGGTCACTAACTGGCTTCAATGGGCACAATAGACTTTGACTTCTACTCTCCAATAGTAATCAGCTCGCAAACTTTATGGTCATTGATGAAGTCTCCCCCTACAATGGCATTCTGGGCAGACCATGGATTGGCAAGATCAACGCAATGACCTCCGCCACACATTAGAAAATTCGCTACCCAATCCCTAGGGGCGGTGTCGGCCCGATCAACAGCGATCAGGCAATAAGGAGAAAATGCTCAACTTAAGGGCTGAAGAAAAGCAAGCAAACACAGTTCCTCCCCATGAATCAAGCAAATCTGAAGGGAGTAGAACAAGCTGAGGAGAACCATCAATCCCCAGATCATCTGTAATAGCCTTCACGTCAACCCAACCATCAAACTTCGCACTCGAGTGAGTTGCCATCATCGAAACCCAGATCAACAAGCTCCTAGTTGCCAGTTTCATTGAAGAGGTCTCTTACATAGAATGGCTTGTGGAGAGTTTACGTCGACTACACCAACCTCAATAAGGCATGCCCTAAAACCAACTTTCAATTGCTAAGAATTTATCAACTTGTAGATTCAACTTCTGGCAATCAACTGCTAAGCTTCATGGACGCCTACTCCGGCTATAATCAAATCATGATGCATGAAGACGACAAGGCAAAGACCTCCTTCATCATCGAAAGGGGTACATATTGCTACAAAGTCATGCCCTTTGGGCTAAAGAATGCCGGAGCAACCTACCAAAGGCTAGTAAACAAAATTTTCAAGAAGCAAATTGGCAAGACTATGGAGGTCTATGTAGACGACATCCTAATCAAAGCTCCCAAATGAGCGGACCAGATCAAGAATCTTTGTAATAACCCAAACATTAATTAATATTTAATTAGTAATTTATTACGAGGAAAAGACAATTTTGCCCTTGGAATAATTTATTAAAGAAAAGTTGACTTTTTGACCGAGAAGGAATTTGACAATTCCACACACATTGTTGCGTAGAGCACGACGAAACGAGTCCGTAGACACAAAGTGGGCTCGAATCGGAGCTCTAACGAAGAAATTTCAGTTAAAATACTCTGAGGGGCAAAACGGTAATTTGAAAAATCAGAATTTTAAAACCCCATTCTCTCTCTTCTCCCTCAGTCTCTCTTCCCTTTCCCCGCAGCTCCTTCCCGTGCGCCTTTCCCCAGCTGAACCTCCATAACCACCTAGCCACTGCTACACCTCGCCCCGACCCGCCGGACAGGACTCAATCGCACCGATGTCAGCTTTGCTGCCAAGCCCGACCTTCCCTGCCGCTCGACCTTCACGATTTCCGCCGGAAAACGTTCAAAACCCAGCCGGTTTTGAGAAAATTTCCATGTTTTCGAGCTCTCTCCTCCGGCAGCCAAATCAGTCGAGTAAGGTATGAATCTTTACCTATTTTTCATGACTTAGCTGCTGGTTGGGTAGGAGTGGAATGATTTTTAGCCTAGATAGATCAAATCATGATCCAAAGTTCCACCAGTTTTGAGTTTGAAATTCCGCCACTTCCGGCCAGATTTTGGGGTAAGTCCAAGAACAAAAGTGGTTCCAAATAGGGTGTTTTACCTAGGACAGGAGTTTGGGCCAACGGTTTGGAGATTTTCCGACCGCCAGAAATTTATCAAGCCACCCACCCACTGCCGGCACGTGTGGCGGTGCGTGGGCAGCTTAGTGGAGCTCACTTTCAGTCCTAAATGATCCTCGTGTTGTCACGAGTTCGTAGGAATTTGCAGATCTCAATTTGGATACCGTTTGAGCCTCGAACGGATTTTTACATATTGTGCGATTTTCGGGTTCAATACTGTTGAGCCGTTGGATCGTAATCTTTTTCAGATATGTTACTCTAGACAATTCCAGAATCGTTTAGGATTCGACGGATCGTGAATCGGAGTCCCGGATACTCCGAAATCGCGAACCCTAGGGCTAGGGTTTAGAAATCGTGCGATTCTGCGATCGTGATCAACTCGACCGTCCGATTGAGATCAAACCCTTGGAACATGTGTCCTAGGTATATTGGAGCTTCTAGAGGCTTCCGGATCATATTGTGAGGTCGTGGACCTGCGGGGTCCCGGATTGACTTTTTGGGACTTTAGTGCTTTTTGAGTCCCAAGATACTGCTAAACTATTCCAAGTAGAAGGAGAGTTTTTATGGGCATAGGAACAACTTTAATCTGATGCACGTACTTCTAGGAGCTGGGGGTTAGAGTTTTTAAATGAATACTATATTGAGTATTGTATTAATAGAATATTATGGTCATTGAATCAGGCATCCGGGCACCAGTTGACCCGCAGGAGGGACCTTCAAGAGATCCAGCGAGCACGGACCACCAGTGAGTGGACTCTTTATTTATATAAATGAATTTAAGCAGCTCAGTTACAGTATTTGATCTTGAAATAAGTTTTACTCAAAGATTAGTGTTTTATAAGCTGTTATATGCTTTTAAATATTTTGTTTTGCATGCTGCCGAGTGGAACATCCTTTAAAGGATATAGGAAAAGAAATTCTAGCTAATTATCAGATAAATGGCAGCAGAGTTTTAGAGTTTACAGAAATTCAGTTATTCAGCAGATTTTCTTCAGAAACTTTATATTTTCCTAAACCACCTTATACCCGGATATACAAATGTTGCCTTAGGATTTTATTGGTTGCCTTCGATTTATTCGCATGCTTGACAGTTGCCCCACGAGTTCTATGGTACCCGAACTCGTGTGGAGCGAGTAATGAGGATTAGGCTGACTACGGTTCCCTGAATCATGCGAGTTGCGGCTCAGACTGATATTGTGTCACTGAGACCTGCGAGTACGTGTCACCCATGGTGATGCGAGGAATTGACGGATATTAGGAATTGACATAAATAAGAGGTACACCTAGGTGGTAGTTTTAAACTGTTTTCAATGCTTTTAAGGAATTAGTGTTGACCATGAGTATGATTGGCATATATATGTATAATTGTATGAGTGCATTGATTTCAGTACGAATATAATAAAGAGAATAATTTAGTTTGTATAAGTGTTTTTATAGTGGGGTTAGTATGTATTTTTCTAAACTTTATTTTTTGGGTCCACTCACCCTTTTAATGTTTTGCGCCCCCAGGCAGTAGGCGTGCACAGTGATCCACCACTGGGCCGTTTTTCACCTTCCACGCTTTCCTTTCTGATGTAGGAATTTTGTTTTGTAAAAGAATTGACTCATTTGTAAATTCTTAGCAGTCGCTCTGATATTTTGCCATAGAATTAGAATTTAACTGTTGGAATGTATATATACGTATGCTGGCAGTTGGTTGTATATATATACTTATTTGGCAGGTGTAAATGTTTTGGTATTGATCCAGTTACAAGGGAGACTCTGCCGATTTTTTGGTAGGAGTCAACCTTGTTATTTTATCGTGCTTTGTAGAGAAGGGCAATTAGGTCATTCGTGCCCGACATCCGCCAGGTGTCGGACACGCACAGGGTCCGGCTCGGATTCCAAAGCGGAATTTGGGTCGGGTCTTGTCAATCTTGCTGAGTCATTTAGCCTGCTCCGAAAATACAACATGAAGTTAAATCCGAGCAAATGCACTTTTGGAGTCTCATCAGGCCGATTCCTGGGATACTTAGTCTCCCAAAGAGCAATAGCTCTCAACATATTTTTCTCGAGATCTACCAACAAATGCAGGCATTCTTCAAAGCCTTCAAGAAAGGATACAAGGACAAGTGAGATGAAAAGTGCAAAGTAGCTTTTCAAAAGAAAACCTACCTCATAATCACCCCAGATGGAACTTTTTTGGAACAAGTCATCACACTGGGCTTTCCAGCTTCAAACAACGAAGAACTATCTATCAAAAGATTGGCTATCTACTCAGACTTCCAGGTGATCATGAATCAAGCTTCAGGCGTGTACATGGCAAAACATCCAAGAATGATCTAGTACCTCGACAAAGTCCAAGGACTTTCAAAAGAATTCCCCACTTTCACCATCCAACAAGTTCCCCAGGCCTACACTCATGCAGATACATTGGCAAGCCTAGGATGAATGTTGGATACCCAGTTCAGACACTCCATCTCGACCAAGTATTGAAGAAGTAGAGCCAGTTGACATAATGCAAATTGATGAAGACCTCAGCGGGCAAGACCCTATCATTGACTACTTGGTGAATGGAAATTTGCCAATAGACAAGTTCAAAGCTAGGAAGGTCCAGCAAAGGCAGCGAGATACTACACGCAAGACAACAAGCTCCAGCCTTCATCTCCGACCTCATCTCACCTGCATAAAATACCCTCAAACAGTTGAGATCCTCTGTAAAATTCACGACGGTGAGTATGGCAACCACTCTGGGGGGCAGGTCACTCGCCCCGAAGGCTCTAAACATCAGCTATTTCTGGCCTACCATGCACCTCGACTCCACCGAATATGTCAAAAGATGTGATTGTTGCCAACGGTATAAACCAGTTCCTAACCTGCATGTCAAAGTCTACTATCCGCAGAACAGTCCATGGCCATTCATGCAATGGGCCATTGATCTAGTGGGTCACCTACCGCCAGCACCCGCCAAGAAGGATATGATGATCATTGCCAGTAATTACTTTACTAAATGGATCGAGGCCGAAGCTCTATCATCTACTAAAGAGGTTAATGTGGAACGATTTGTCTGGAGAAACATTATCTATTGGTTTGGCTATCCACAATCGCTGGTTACCGACAATGGCTCACAATTCATTGGCAAGCAGATCACTGCCTTCTTTGCAAAATATAAGATCAAGCAACACAGGTCCACCCCGAGGTATCCGCAAGGCAATGGTCAGGCTGAGGCATCCAACAAAATTATATTAGACTGCCTAAAGAAAAGATTAGAAGGCACCGAATGGAAATGGATAGATGAGCTCCCTAGAGTATATGGGCTTATCTTACCACCAAGTGAAGATCAACTGGCGAAACCCTATTTTCCCTCACCTATGGGACAAAAGCAATCATTCCTCCTCAAATCACTGTCCATTCTATAAGCACTGAGGTTGGCAGTGTTGATCAAAACTCTGAACAAATGAAGCTAAACCTCGACCTACTCGAAGAAGAACACGAGAGAGCCATTGTCTAAGTCGCCTCCTACCAGCAGCAGTTGAAGTCTTACTACGACAAAAGGGCAAAGGTCAGACAATTTCAACCAGGCAACCTTGTCCTCAGAAATACTTTCATCATTGCACAAAGGCAAGGATCAAAGAAGATGAAACCCAATTGGGAAGGCTCTTATGTGATTAGCCAGTCCTAGGGCAGAGGAAGCTATACACTTGACACCATGGAAGGGAAGGAGGTTCCATGACAATGGAATGCTTGCTACCTCGAAAGATATTATCCATGACACTTCCGCCTACCTACCTAGTTCCAAGTAGATGATTGAGCCGTGCACATTTCTGAAGAATAGAAGCAACTGTGGGAAATTTCAGGTTCTTTATTGAGTTATTTCCATTTCAAATAAAGCGATGTAATCTTATGAACATCAATGCAACTTCATTTTCTCATTCTAGAATGTGCCTAAAAAAAAAACAATTGCCATAAGGAGAGTCCTAATGGAGATGTAGTTAGCAAGAAGCGTAATTCGGGAGACGTAGGGTGGCCCATGAATTTCCTAAGGGAGATCCAGGTTTCTATCCGTTTCCTAAGGGAGGTAGGATGGTCACACAACGTCCTTTGGGGCGTGCAACCCACAAGAAGCGTCGTTCGGAAGGCGTATGACGCGTTAGGAATTTCCTAAGGGAGATCCAAGTTTCTATATGTTTCCTAAGGCAGTCATGATAGTCATAAGTTGCCCATAAGTAG
The DNA here is from genome assembly GCF_000346465.2 of Prunus persica. NCBI lineage: Eukaryota > Viridiplantae > Streptophyta > Magnoliopsida > Rosales > Rosaceae > Prunus > Prunus persica. The sequence goes on from NC_034015.1 coordinate 5,386,218, forward strand.
TGTCATTCGGGAGATGCAGAGCGATGACCAAAACCATCCTTCGGGAGATGTAGAACTCACCCGGAGTCCCTTAAGGGGGACCTAGGTTCTTGTTAGTTAGCATGACAGCCAAAGCATCCTGAAGAAGGAGCAAAAGAGCACCCTTCAAGCAAGAGATGGCTAAACATTCAACATCCTAAAGGAGATGCACAACCAAGACACTAGCTGTTTTCTCAAGCAATTCACAAGGGAAATTGAAGTTGAATAATAACTGAAATTTCCATGGCAAAATGACCAACCGGCCAAGTTCAACAAAAAGAAGATGGTCAAACAAGACTAATTATTCTAAATAAGAAAGCAGACTAAAAATGGTGAAAAGAAATAAATGAGTCTTTATTTACTTCGAGATGCCAGAAGGAGACCCTTGATCTGCAGCCTCTTTGGCATCCACATGATCAGCCACGCTTTTAGCAGCTCCACCTGTCTGCTCCGAGACATCTACCACCATCACATCAACTGCGTCCTCCTCTGCTCCATCCTTTTCGACTATTGCCTATTCAGCCGCCTGCTCTTCAACTCCTTCCATGTTAGCAGCATTGACCTGCTCACTTTGAATAGGGAGCAAGTTAGAGTAGAACGTCTCGAGGTCTTCATCTCCAATGGCATAGAAGGGAGCAGACCCATTTGTGCAGTCCAAGTAGCCCAACTTGTACGTATATGTGATATCTTCAAACTTGGATTTTTCAGCAGACTTATGATAGGCACCAAATCTAGCCAAAAGCTTGTCATAACTGAGAAAGATGTCAGCATTCTTGTGCTCAAGACGGAAGTAAGCATATTTTTGACTAACCAAGTCAGCAGTAGAAGAGTTAAGTTCACCATTCTTTTCAGTAAGGGAACTTTTTAGCTCATATATCATCGCCATCAATTCAGACGTCTTCTTCTCATAACGGATCTGCTTGGCAGAGAGCTTGCTAGTCAAGTCAGCATTCTTGTTCTCCAACTCGCTGAGCTTAGCAAAAGAGGGGGCAACAATAGACAAGTTCCGGATAGTTTCAGTAGCAAAAACTACTCATTTTTGAAGCAGATGAAATTTTGCTTCCCTTTGTTTTTTCGAGGAAAGACTTGAGAAGCTATCAAGATCGCCGACCTGATGGATATGATCAACTAGCTTAACGCAAGTGGACGGGCTTGACAGAAAGTTCATATTAAGCAGATCAGACACGCCTACATCCCCTACAGGGCTGGACTTGTCCATATTGGGACCAGCCGTTGGCATTGTAGAAGGATCTTTCGCTCGGGTAAATGACTCTCTTGCCTTCTTAGCTTCCTCCAACCTCACCTCTAAAAGAGGCAATGACGCTAAATCAACTCCGTGCATGACTGCTCGTGACTCAATAGCTGGATCATGATGGTTGGATGGATGAGCAGACCTCCCAATTCGAGTTCCATCCTTTGACTGGTGCAAACGACTCGAACTTCGGACAGAAATATCAGCATCTTTTTAGCTTTTAGCAAATGAACTAGTTCGCGCACAGACTACTTAAAGAAGCAGATCACGGTCTCCAAACTTGTCAGCAAGAGGCTTGAGTGGAACATTCCGAATATTGCGCATACAACCAATCTTCTTGCTATCTGCACCAATGAGATATTTAACCCTAGTAGATGATAGGGAAACAAGTCATACTTGTGTCTTCTCAGCAGAAGGGAGCTTCGGCTTCTTCCTCAATAGAGACACATTCTTCACCTACGAAGAAGTAGCTTTATTTCTTGAGGACTTGATATTAGCCTTCATTTTTTAGGGGATTTAGTAGAACACTCCTCCTATCCAACAGGCAGATCATTAGGATTTGGACCATTCTGCTTCCATCTCTTAATATCATGGGCAGGGGGCAACTGCCGACCTCCTCCCGATACTTGCTTAACAGCTAGCGCCACTTGCGAAACCTCTTGGGGATGTTCATTGCTCAACTGACCTTAGCCATGTCCGACCCAAGTTCCAACCTCTTGCAAATGTCATTCACTGCAAGCAGAAGACAGAAGTTACTTAGTCATACTACAAGAAATTCAAAGAATAAGAAAACATATCCAAACAACAATATGACGTACCGTTGCAGTAGGGGATGGGAACAAGTGGACCATCACCAACATCGTCTTCCCACCGTGTGCAATTGGGCTCCACACACTTCTCTCCTCCCAGTCAACGAAGTCAAGTAGACCTCAATCTGAGAGTTGGCAAGCTAACTCAGAGAATGGACGACCAAAACTATTTGATGAGGCAGCTCCTCAACTAAATAAACTTGGCTAAAAACCTTGGCCTTGGACAACAGGGTGAAAAGAGAAGGATGGACGAACGAGCCGATGTGCAGTTTGATGGATACCAGGCAGGTCGAGCATGAGTAAGCAGACAAGGAGAGGGATGACCGCGCCAACAGATAGTAAGCATCTGCAAGGCACACTCAGAGCAGACGAAGTCTACCATCTAAATTAAGTTCAAGTACCAACATGTGCGAAAGGCTGGGCCCACAACTTGACATATGCACCTTCTTGGGCCCACAAGGAAATGTTCACAAAAAGCTAGGTCCCTAGGGAGGTCAACCTGGTGACCTTCACAATGAGGATCGTGAGGAAAGGTGATCCGCTACTTGCTCCCGAAGAACCAATTCTCATCGACAAGCTACAGGAAATCCCTCTCACTTCAGTCCATCAACACGCTGCCTAGGCAGTACAACCAAGAAGGATGACCCTTGTGAACCAACAAGGAAGTCAATCAACGTCACCCAAACCGTGAAAGTCACCAACTTGACCGACCAGCCATGTGTGAGGAAGACGTTGAGAATCTTGTAAGTAACCGGCTTCGAGATTTAAGGATTGGCAGAAATTTCGAAGATGCACTACGCATGGAGGTAGACCGAGCAAACTCCTCACCCTTCACCGCTGAAATCGAGTAGGTTGCTCCCCCGAAACGATTCTCAATGCCCTTTTTCACATACTTCAAGGGGGATTCTGAAACCGAAAGCCATCTAGAGTACTTCAAGAGCATTATGATCCTCTACAAGGCCAAAGATGCCCTAATGTGCAAGGTGTTTGTAATGACTTTGGAGGAGCAGCTCAGGGCTAGTTCCACACCCTGCCATCTGGGTCGATCAGTAGCTTCAAAGCGCTTGCTTTCTTCTTTACCAAGGAATACATTCTTACCGGATGATCACTTGTAAAACCTGCACAAAAAAAGGCCAACATTGTAGGGTGCGATGATCGAATCACATCCTCTACTTTCAAGAAAGGTCTTCCAGCTGAAAATGACTTATACCGCGAACTGACTATCACTCCCAACTAGACTCTGGAAGAGGTCTTCGTCATAGGAGAATGCTACGCTCTTGGGATGTCGATTGAATAGTCGAGAAAAAATCTACAAAGCTGGAAGATCAGCTAACCAAATGGGCAGGCCAAAGAAGCAACGGGCTTAGCACTAGAAATAAAGACAAGCTCAGGTCGGGCCCACAAGGAGACCCTATGGTGAAGGAGAACTACACCAAGTTCTCCATCCCTATACATCAAATCTTAGCCTAAGTGAAGGACAAGCCTTGGGTAACAAGACTACCACCCTTAAGGGGAGATCCAGACAAGAGGGATACCAGAAAATACTGTGCCTTCCAACAGATTGAGGACCATGATACCACCTAGGAGCCACTCCAGAAGGTTACAAGGATAAACACAATCCTAGCCAACTCCGAGGAGTTCGGGCTGACTAGCAGAGAAACAAAGAGGAAGATTAGACAGGCCACTGTGATCTCCCAAGTCTCAACTAGCCCCCTATTGGTAGAAGACAATCCCGTGATCGGCCTCCAAAAGAAAGATCTAATTGGCCTTGATCTGGCATAGAATGATGCCCTGGTCATCAGCATTCAAATCGCTCAGACCATGGTCAACTGAATCCATGCAGACAAGGGCAGGGCAGCCAATATCCTACAATTTGCAGTCATTCAACAAATGGGCTTAGAGACAAAGATCAATAAATCAGCCAGGTCACTAATCAGCTTCAATGAAGTGACAACGGTTATCGTCGGCACGATAGATCTTGATGTCTATTCCCCACCTGTAATCTGCCTGCAAACATTCATAGTCATTGACAAAGTCTCCCCTTACAATGGCATTTTGGGCAGACCATGGATTGGCAAGATCAACGCTATCACCTCTGCCACGCATCAGAAAATTCACTACCCAATCCCTGGAGGTGGTGTCATCCAGATCAACTGCGATAAGGCAATGGCGAGGAAATGCTCAGCTCAAGGGCTGAAGAGAAGCAAGCAAACAAAGTTCCTCCCTGTGAATCAAGCATATCTGAAGGGAGTAGAACAAACAGATCCCGTTCCTGATAGCTGAGCAGACCAGAAAGGAAAGGAAATAGCTGTTCCCCAATAGCAATGAAAGAATCAAGACCAAGTCGAGGGAATCCGTCCGGAGGTCTCTCCTGAAGAAGATGGAAGCCTGAAGAGGACGTCGAGCTAGTACCCTGTTATCTTGACAAGCCAGAGAGAAAAGCGTGGATCGGCTCGGGCCTAAGCCAGGAGAAGAAGGCAGAGCTTGCAACCTTCCTCCAGAACAACAAAGACGTATTGGCATGGTCGCCATCTGACATGCCAGACATCGATCCCGAGATTATCTGCCGTCGCCTACACATCAACCCAGCTATAAAGCCAATAGCGCAAAAAAAAAAGATGCAACTTTGCTCAAGAGCGAGTTGCCATCATTGAAGCAGAGATTGATAAGCTCCTAGCTGCCAGTTTCATTGAAAAAGTCTTTTACGTAGAATGGCTGGGGAACATTGTTCTAGTAGCAAAGAAAGAGGACGGCCTGTGGAGAGTTTGCATCGACTACACCAACCTCAACAAGGCATGCCCTAAAGACAATTTTGCACTGCCAAGAATTGATTAGCTCATCGATTCAACTTCTGACAATCAATTGCTAAGCTTCATTGATGCCTACTCCAGCTACAGTCAAATCATGATTAATGAAGATGACAAGGCAAAGACCTCTTTCATCATCAAAAAAGGTATATACTACTATAAAGTCATGCCCTTTGGGCTGAAGAACGCCAGAGCAACCTACTAAAGGCTAGTAAACAAAATTTTCAAGGCGAAAATCGGCAAGACTATAGAGGTCCATGTAGTCAACATGCTAGTCAAAGCTCCCCAACGAGCAGACCACATCAAGAGTTTTGCTGAGGCATTCAGCATACTCCGAAAATACAACATGAAGTTGAACTCGAGCAAATGCACGTTTGGAGTCTCGTTCGGCTGATTCCTGGGATACTTAGTTACCCAAAGAGGAATTGAGGCACATCCAAATCAAATCAAGGCTATACTCAACATGAAGTCACCTGCCACAACAAAAGAGATAGAAATTCTAACGAGTAGCGTGTACGAATTAGCTTTTCAAAACTTGAAAACCTACCTCACTTCACCTCCCTTACTCTCAAAATCGATACCAGGCGAAGACTTATACATCTACTTGGCGGTGTTCGACGCAGCTGTCAGCTCAGCTCTTAATTGAGAAGAGCTGGGGGCACAACATCTGGCATTCTACATTTCAAAAGCCCTCATCGATGCAGAGACTCGCTATTCGAAAATGGAGAAGCTCATTTCTTCGCATGTGGTTTCTGCGATAAAACTATGGCTAAGCACACCGAATAATTGTCATAACAGAATTACCTTTGAGATCAATCCTCCACAGCCCCGACGCTTCTCAGTGACTCATGAAATGGGCTATCGAACTCAGTCAGTACGACCTCCTCTACTGGCCGAAGACTGCTATAAAAGCTCAAGCTTTTGCAGATTTTGTTGTAGAGTTTACTCAGACAGCCAAAGAAGAGAAGCTGATCATGAAAAGCAAAGAAAAAGCAGACGATACCTTCCCCACTAATTCAAACCTGCCTAACGACATGTGGCAGTTGCATGTGGGCGAAGCATTAAATCATAAGGGAGCGGGGGCAGGCGTCGTCATAATCACCCAGACCGAATTTTGTTGGAACAAGCCATCAGACTAGGCTATCTTGCTGAGGCAGAATATGAGGCATTGCTAGCAGAACTGCGCCTAGAAAAAAAACTGTTGATAAAAAGATTGGCCATCTACTCAGACTCCCAGCTGATCACAAATCAAGCCTCAGGCGAGTACATGGCAAAACATCCAAGAATGGTCTAGTACCAAGACAAAGTCCAAGGACTTTTGGAAGAATTCCCGACTTTCATTATCCAACAAGTCCCACAAGCAGAGAACACTCACGCAGATGCATTGGTGGCGCTAGACACCCAGTTTAGACGTTCCATCTCGGTTGAACACCTTGACTGGCCAAGCATCGAAGAAATAGGGCCAATCGACTCAATGCAGATCGATGAAGACCCTAGCTGGCAAAACCCCCATCGTCGACTACTTGATGAATGGAAATCTGCCAACGGGTAAGTCCAAAGCTAGGAAGGTCCAGCAAAAAGCCCTCATCTCAAGGCTACGTGCTCATTTGCAGATCATACTTCGACCCTCATCTCACCTGCATAAAATACCCTCAAACACTTGAGGTCCTCTGCAAAATTCACTACGGCGAGTGTGACAACCACTCTTTGGGCAGGTCATTAGCCTAGAAAGCTCTAAACTAGGCTATTTCTGACCTACTATGCGTCATGACTCCACTGAATATGTCAAAAGATGTGATCGCTGTCAACGATACAAAGCAGTTCCTAAGACCATCTCCAACCCAAGGGGTGGAAACTCAAATTTTGAGTTTTGAGTCGAAAAATCTTTTCCAACCCATGTATTTTGGGGGGTGAAAATTTGAGAAATCTCAAAATTGCACTGGAATTCTAGTCTCATTTCTGCTTGGATTGATAATTTTGTGGGGCCCAAAATATGCTTTAATTTTTTTTTTTGATTAGAAGCCCACGTGAAGGCCAAATTGGCTGGGCCTACTGACAGTTGCGAAAAAGTAGATTCCTATTTCCATTATTGATGGCCAACGGCTACTTTTTCAAATAATCTGATATGCTGTTATTTATTTATTTATATATATTCCAACATCTATAAAATCAACGATTATGATTCATTTTAGGCAATCTCAACGGTAAAATTTCACATCCAACAGTCAAAATAATATTTATAATTAATCTAAGTCAGATCCAACCCCAAAACTTATTCCAAACTCTATAAATAGCCATTCATTTGGTAAATAATCCACCAAAAATCATTATTTTTCCTTTCTCCCTTTGTTATAATTTTTCATTCTACTTTCATTCTTATTGAGAATGGCCCCAAAACCCCAAAGATGTGTGAATTGGAAACCACAAGAAGATGAGGCATTGTGCAGAGGGTCGATTTCTGTCTCTGAAGATGGGGCTATTGGCACGAATCAATCAAATGACTCATTTTGGTTGCGTGTGTACCAAAAGTAGAAAATGATCCAAGCATGAGCGATGCCGGGGTACGATCATTGCAAGCTATTGCTTCTCAGTTCAAGATCACCAACCAACAATGTTCTCTTTGGAAGGCATGTGTAACAAAGGCCAATACAAGGCATGTGAGTGGCTCCAATCTTGAAGATGCGGTGAGTACCCATTTTTTTCAATGCTTAAATTTATAATTTTAATTGTTTTAAATTATTAACTTGATTTTTATTTTATTTCATGGGTAGGATATGAATGCAAAAACACTTTTCTTGAATGATAATAAACCTTCTAATAGGCCTTTCAAGTTGTATCATACTTGGCAAATCTTAAAAGATTGCCCAAAATGGAATGACCTATGTGAATCTCCCACACAAAAATTCAAAGATTCTTCTCATAGTGGCAATACAGTCAATTTGGAGGATGATGAAGATGATGTGGTCATGCCCACTTCAAGGCCGTTGGGAAGAGATAAACAGAAGGATAAAAAAAAGAAAGGTAAAGGTGTTGAAAGTTATCTCAACCAAAGTGGTAAGTTCTTGTCTGAATTGGTTCAACAAGGAAATGAGGCAAAAGAGGATAAGAGGCGAAAATTAGAGCTCCTACAAGAGCAACATGCATATCAAATTCAACAAGATAAGGAGGCCAATGAACAGAGGATAATGTCCATGGACCTATCCAAATTTACTCCAAGAAAGAAGTATTGGGGGAATAAGCAAGACGAAATTATTGAGGCCCAGATGAATAAAAGTTCCCCCTACAATCCAGAAGACAACTCTGGACACTATTATCCAAGCCCTCCACACAGTGGTTATTAATTTACGTTTATTTGTAATTGTTGTTTATCTTTATTTATTATTATCGTTTATCTTTTTTTATGATTGTTGTTTATTTTTCTATGATTAGTCTTTTTTTAAATTCAATGATAAACCATATAATTCATTAAAATCACACAACCACTTTTATAATTTAAACACGCTTAGATAATTTAAACACACTTACATAATTTAAACACACAACATAATTTAAACACACTTACATAATTTAAACACCCTTACATAATTTAAACACACAACATAGCTCATTGCCCATCTCCTTCGCATCTCTAAATGGGGTTGATCAAATCATTTCTTAGATTGTGATGCACTTGCGAAGCACGAACTCTATTATGACGGACCATGTATTGTGAGATAGTTTGTCTGTCTCGGTTTATATCGTATGTGATAGTTGGCTCAAGCTTATAAGCAAGTCTTGCTCTTGCTCTTCTAGATGTTCGTGGACAATTGTCTTCATCATCAGATTCTGCATCTAGATCCTCATACTCATCCTCAACAATTATGTTGTGCAATATTATGCACGTCATCATGATTGAATGAAGTTGTTCTTTGCGCCACATACGTGCAGGTCCCCTAACAATTGCCCATTGAGCTTGAAGTATTCCGAAGGCTCTTTCGACATCCTTCCTATAAGCCTCTTGTTTTTGGGCAAATAGTCTTTTTTTTTTGGAGTATTCGGTTGGAAAATCGTCTTAACCAATGTAGCCCAACGAGGGTAGATACCATCAGCCAAGTAATAACCCAGATTGTATTCATTTCCATTGACAACATATTGGATATGGGGAGACACTCCATTGACTACATCATTGAACAACGGGGAACGAGGTAGGACGTTGATATCGTTGTTCGATCCGGCAACTCCAAAAAAGGCATGCCATATCCAAGTGTCATACGAAGCCACTACCTCTAGAACGACAGTTGGCTTATGCTTGTAGCCGGTAAATTGACTTGCCCAAGCAGTGGGGCAATTCTTCCATTCCCAATGCATGCAGTCAAGACTGCCTAACATGCCTAAGAATCCTCTGCGACTAGCCTTGTGCAAGAGCCTGTAAAGGTCGGCCAAATTTGGGGAACAGAGGTACCACTAACCATACACGGCTTCAATAACGGAACAAAATTTTCGCAAAAACATTCAAGGGTTGTAGATTCACCCAATCTATAGTACTCGTTGGTGGAGTCTACCGAGCATCCATATGCGAGCATTCAAAAAATGGCTGTTAGCTTCTGCTCTGGAGATAGACTTTGTAGTCCACAAGCATCTATCTTCTGGGTAAAGTATGGCTCATGTGCAACAACATCATTTAAGATGCGATAGAAAAGCTCTCCTCTCATGCGGAACCGCCTGCGAAAGTCCACTTGGGAATAAAGTAGTCTTTCACAGAAGTAGTCCTCCATGAGATTCTTATGATGTTTTTCTCTCTTCCGATTCTTGTATTCACGGCCTGCAACATAACCACCATGTTTGGATTGTTGAGCATATTGCTCCAGCAAAAACGTATGGTGTTGAACAGCCATTGCAACCCTCTGTTAATGAAGGTCATCATCATCAGAATCATCATTGAAGAAATTTTATATTGCCTTCCCACGTGATTTCATTGCAAGAAGGAGAATTGAAGGAGATTGTGTGGTCAATTCAGTAGAATAACACATCTCAAATGGACAAGAGAATGAGATGACCTACATGTTCGAAAATAATTGAATGAAGATAAGAAAAGATAAGGAAAGATAAGGGAATCCAATAAAGTGAGATGAACAAAGATGAGCAATGGTTCAGAACGTGATTGAAACAAGACAAGATGGGAAATGGTTCAGAAAGTAATTAAATGAAGATAGGAAAAGATAGGGAATCCAATAAAGTGAGATAGACAAAGTTGAGCAATGGTTCAGAACATGATTGAAACAAGACAATAGGGGATGGGAAAGGGTTTAGAAAATAATTGAAGAACACAAGTGGAGGTGGGCAAAAGTTCATAAAATTATTGAAAGAGGATAAAGGAATCCAATGAAGTAAAGTAAAAATGGAAGAAAATTATGGCAATGGCTTCAATGAAGGGTTTGAATTATTCCGGGCATACGTATGGTGTTGTACTTGTTTTTATTTTTAAGTGAAATTCTATTATGTTTTGGAATTTTAATTTTTTAGGTTAAAATGTTTAAAAAATTAAATCATGAGTATTGAAACAAAAATAATGTCAAGAAAAAAAAATTAGGGGTTAATCATTCTTAAACAATTTAATAAAGTTGCGGACTCAAATTATGAGTTTACAAGATTGGAGGATAAAAAAATTTGAGTCTTGAAAATACATGAATAGTTGTATTTTGGAGGGTGGAAATTTGAGTTTAGCCCCAATATGGTTGGAGATGGTTTAACCTGCCTGCCGAAATCTACCATCCGCAGAACAGTCCTTGGCCTTTCATGCAATGGGCACCTGCCAACAAAGAAATGATGATCGTCGCCACTGACTACTTTACTAAATTGATCAAGGCTGAAGCTCTATCATCTACTAAAGAGGCTAATGTGGAACGATTTATCTGGAGAAACATCATCTGCTAATTTGGCTGCCCACTACTAGTTATTGACAATGGCTCACAATTCATCGGCAAGCAGATCACTGCCTTCTTCAAAAAATATGGCATCAAGCAACATCTATCTACCCCGAGATATCCTTAGGGCAATGGCTAGGCCGAGGTATCCAACAAAATAATACTAGATTGTCTAAAGAAGAGATTAGAAGGAGCTAAAGGGAAATGGACTTATCACACCACCAAGCAAAGATAAACTGGCGAAACCTCGTTTTCCGTCGTCCATACAACTAAAAAAATAATTCCCCCTCACATCACTGTCCCATCCATAGGCATTAAAGTGGGTAGTATTGAGAAAAACTCTAAGCAGATGAGGCTCAACCTTGACTTACTTGAAGGCGAGTGTGAGAAGGCCATTGTCCGAGTCGCCTCCTATCAACAACGGTTGAAGTCTTACAACGACAAAAGAGCCAAGATCAGATAGTTTCAACCAGGCGACCTTGTGCTACGAAAGACCTTTATTACTGCACAAAGACAAGGGTCCAAAAAGATGAAACCCAATTAGGAAGGCCCTTACGAGATTAGTCGGTCCGGGGGCAGAGGGAGCTATACGCTTGACAAAATGGATGGAAAGGATATTCCACGACAATGGAATGTCTGCCACCTTCAAAGATATTATCCATGATGCTTCTTCCTACCCGCTCAACTGCAAGCAGATGATCTTCCTACTCGCTCAGCTCCAAGCAGATGACTGAACATTGCACCTTTCTCAAGAAGAGATGCAACTACTGGAAGTTTTGGGTCCTTTATTTAGTTATTTTCATTTTGAATAAAGCGATGCAATCTCATGAACATGAATAAAAGTTCAGTTTCTCATTCCAGAATGTCCCAAAAAAAAAAATTGTTACCCATAAGCAGCGTCCTTGGAGAGACGTAGGGCGATGACCAGAAGCGTCCTACGGGAGAAGCAGTCCGCAAAGAAGCGTCGTCAAGGAGACGTAGGGTGTGCCAGAAATTTCCTAAAAGGAGGTCTCCATGCTTCCTGAGGGAGGTATCCATGTTCCTATTCATTTCTTAAGGGGGGCATGATAGTCATACACTTGCCAATAAGGAGCATCATAAGGGAGACGTAGGGCGACAACCAGAAGCGTCCTATAGGAGACGTAGCCCACAAAGAAGCCTCCATTAGGAGACGCAGGGTGCGCCAAGAATTTCCTTAAATGGGGTCTCCATGCTTCATGAGGGAGGTATTAAGGTTCCTATCCGTTTTCTAAGGGGGGCAGGATAGTCATACAATTACCTATAAGGAGCGTCCTAAGGGAGACGCAAGGCGACGACTAGAAGAGTCCTCATGAAAACGTAGGGTGCGCTAGGAATTTCCTAAAAGGGGTCTCCATGCTTCCTGAGGGAGGTATCTAGGTTCCTATCCATTTTCTAAGGGGGCCAAGATAGTCATACAATTGCCCATAAGGAGCGTCCTATAGGAGACGTAGGGCAACGACCAAACATCCTTTGGGAGATGCAAAATGCGCCCGGACTCCCTCAAAGGGGACCCTGGATTTTATCAATATCCTAAGGGAAAGGCACAACCAAGACACTAGCCGGTTACTCAAGCAGTTCACAAGACAATATGCAAATTGAAGTTAAAAAAATAATTGAATTTTCCATAGGAAAGTGACCAACCGGCCAAGTTCAACAAAAAGAAGATGGTCAAATAAGACAGTTATTCTAACCAAATAAAAAGCAAACTGCAAAGTTGAAAAGAAATAAAGGAGTCTTCATATACTCCGATTTCGGCATCTGCCTGATCAGCCATGGTCTCAGCAGCTCCATCTGTCTGCTTATGACATCTGCCACCACCTCATCAGCTACATCCTCCTCTGCTCCATGTTGTCAAGCGTATACGCCCTTATCGTTGCCAATTCCCTTGGAGAGATGTCGGCATTCCTGCCCTCAAGACGGAAGTAAGCATCTTTTCGACTAGCCAAATCAGCAGTAGAAGAGCTAAGGGCAGAATCCTTCTTAGCAAGAGAACTCTTCAACTCAGATATCATCGCCCTTAAGTCAGAAGTCTTCTTCTCATAACGGGTCTGCTCGACAGAAAGCTTGCTAATCAGTTCGACATTTTTCTTCTCCAACTCACGGAGCTGAGCAGAAGAGGGGGCACCAGCAGACGAGTTCCGAATAGTCTCAGTAGCAAAAACTACTTCTATTTGAAGCAAATGAAATGTTGCTTCTCTTTGTTTTTCGAAGGAAAGACTTGAGAAAGTACCAAGATCACCAGTTTGACGGATTTGATCAACCAGCTCAGCACAAGCGGATGGACTTGATAGAAAGTTTATCTTGAGCAAATCAGACACGCCTGCATCCCCTGCAGGGTTGGACTTGTCCACCTTGGGATCAGCCGCTAACGCTACAGAAAAACCCCTCGTCCGGGTAGATGACTCTCTTGCTTTCTTAGCCTCTGCCAACCTCACCTCTAAAGGAATTGGCGACAACGAATAAACTCCATGCTTGACTGCACGTGATTCAACAACTGGATCATGATCGTTGGGTGGATAAGCAGACCTCCCAGATTGACCTCCACTCTTCGACTAGTGCAAGTGACCCAAACTTCGGAAAGGAATATCTGCATCTCTTAGCCTCTCAATAGGTGTGTTCACCGTTTTGATTTTAATCCTGTGATGGTAGGGTAAAGTTCCTCATTGTCTCGAAAACCATTGACTGGTTAACAAGTCAACTTTCTTTTGTGTGCGAGCATGCCACTGCTAGCAATGAAAATTGTAGCAGACTTCTTAAAAATAGAAAACTTGCTCCCCAAGTTACTGATTTCTAAACAAACGGTTGTGAATATAGGTGAGGAATATCTCTCAAGTAAGTTTTCTTCTTTGCCACAAGCTGGCGAAGACTTCACAATTTTTCACAGTACAAAACTGGTAGTTCTGCCCATAATAAATGATAAGAAAGTGAAGTCGCCAGCCGATTCCGGGGATATTTAGTCACCCAAAGAGGAATTGAGGCACATCCAAATTAAATAAAGGTTATACTCAACATGAAGTCGCCTGCCACAACCAAGGAGATATAAAGTCTAACGGGTAGAGCAGTAGCTCTCAACCGATCAAAAGGACAAGTGGGATGAAGAGTGTGAAGTAGCCTTTTGGAGCCTGAAAACCTACTTGCCTTTGCTTCCCCTCCTCTCAAAATTGATACCAGGTGAAGACTTGTTCATCTACCTGCAGTGGCCAGCAATATGCGTGACAGATGGCAGCTTCATTGAAGAGAGTCATTGGAATCCAATGGCTAAATATCAAAAGCTGGGTTTTTTAAAAATAAAAAAAAATGCAATGGCTATATCCACATCAACGATCAGGATTAATTTTCGGCAATCTGAATTGTAAAATTTCACATCCAGGTATACGTAAAAGTAGCAGCTCCAAGGGCTATCAATTGAGATGATGTAGATGTTGTGACCGCATTGCAACTAACCAAATAAGTCATGTGGTTCTATTGTTTTTATTATAAATCGTGTGCTACTTGTTTTTACTTTCAAAGTCCATGAAATAAAATGTTGTTGTACTTGTTTTTATTTTTAAGTGAAATTCTATTATGTTTTGGAATTTTAATTTTTTTAAGTTAAAATGTTTAGAAAATTAAATCACAAATATTGAAACAAAAATAATGTCAAGAAAACTTAACGAGAAAAAAAATTTAGGGGTTAATCATTCTTAAACAATTTAATAAAGTTGCAAACTCAAATTATGAGTCTACAAGGTTGGAGGAAAATTTTTTTTGACTCCTGAAAGTACATGAATAGTTGTATTTTGGAGGGTGAAAATTTGAGTTTAGCTCCAACATGGTTGGAGATGGCCTAAGATCACCTCCCCTTAGTAGGCTATGGGATGGAGTAGCCTCCCCTTGAACCTTTCTTCATTTTAAAATAAAAAGTTATAGGTCTTTTTTTTTCAATTTTTAGAATTTTAAAAACTCAATGAGAGTGAGAGAAATGTAAAGAGTCCTTTGCGATCACGGGAGGCGTGATCATAGATAGTCTCGCTTTCGAAAGAGATGGTCAGAGATAATCTCGCTTCTAAAACACATCAAGTGTACACTAATAGAAAAAATAATTTGATATTTGATATTTCAATAAGAAAATTAGATGTGTTCTACAAAAAGAAAAATTGTTAGTAACATATATATACACAAGATTGGGGAATAGTGTGAGACGAATTTCATATTAACCACAAAAACTTTTATGAATCACGAGACACGTTTGAAAAACTGACTCTGTGAAATCTGTAAGGATAATACTTGTTTGACAAAATTGCTCTTACAACTCCTAAACTGCCAACAGACTTTTAATGAAGACGTCGTGAAGTTTAAATTTTGGAAAAGGGGAATATTGGGATTCTAGAAATGTTACCACATTTTTGCCTATATGTATACATATATATATATATATACATATACTAATTGGAGTAACTATGATTCAACTTCATTTCCCCCCAATTTTTAAAAGTTCAGCTTTTCAAAGGCTTTACTTAAAACTCTTAAAATAACTTGAACTTCTGATTCATTTTTGAATGGACATGTGTAACCAAGAAACTTCAAGTTCCCTTTGACATTGTAATTTTTGTAATAGTTATATCAAACATATAAAGCTTTAAATTCTATGTTCGAGTTCTTACAAATTCATTTTGCATATATTTTGGCATTCATAAAACTAATGGACAGAACTTCGGGTTCTTGGTATATATATAAAACCACATGTTTTGGTAATCATAAAGATCCAATGAACTTCAGGTTCATATATGAAACATTATGAACTTCATATTTATATTAAAATAAAACATTATGAACTTCAGGTTCATATATGAAACATTATGAATTTCAGGTTCATATATGAAACATTATGAACTTCATATTTATATTAAAATAAAGATCCATAAATTATAATGAACTTCTGGTCCATATTAAAATATATTTGAAACTTTAGGTTCAAGTATGTGGATCCAATTAAAATGAATTAATACTTGTGCATTGAACTACAGGTTCAAATTAAATATAGACTAATAAAAACTAAGAACCAATGAACCTGAAAGTTTTAATTAGAATTTGGTTACAAATTGATTCTATTGTGGAAAACATGATAAAGATATAATTTTTTTTTTTTAAACGTTTGATTCTAAACTTCAGCTTACTGAAAGTTCAGGTTTGTGTACATATATCAAATTTAAAAAGAATATTTGGTTTTGAACTTCAGGTCCAAATTTGTATTAATATGATATTGTTCAAGGTAATAAAATAAAACGATAATAATTTTTTAAAAAAATTTGAACACATGGAATCCAAATAATGTCGAAACTTCAGGTTCGTAATATGACGTATATTTTTCAGCCCAAAATCATAATATATGTGCACTTGTCGAAATATCAATTTGGAGTTTGCACAATTAGAACTTCAGGTTATGTAATTTACCTACTTTAATGCACACGTGGCCGAAACTTATAGTTTAGATTATACATAATTAGAACTTTGGATTCTAAAATTTTTGAACTTAGGTTGATATTAGGGCAGGTCCTTAAATGTAAATTATTGAAATGTAAACAAATAATTGAATATAACAAGAAAAATAAAATAAAAATTAAAATATTGGAATAAATTAAATTGTTGGAACTTCTAGTTCCAATTAAAGAAAAATCAAAGAACTCCAAGTCTTGATTTGATTTATGAGAATTGCATAACTCCAAGTATTTGTATAGATCTTATATGGATTGAGAACTAAGAGACTTTAGGTCTTTATTTAATTATATAACAATAATTTAGGGAGTTCAGGTCCTTGCATAAAATAAAAATGAAACCAAAGGAAATAACTAAGTAAAAATAAAATACAACAAAAATTAAAATATAGCAATAAAATAAATTGTTAAAACTTCTAGTTCCAATGAAAAATGAATCAAAGAGTTTCAGGTCTTCATTTGCCTTTTAAAAATTGGGAACTTTAAGTCCACAAATATTTATATTATAAGGATTGGAATATAAGGATCTTCTGGCCCTTACATGATGGAATAAGAACTGAGGAACTTCTAGTCTTGCATTAGATGTATAAGAATTAGATGTATAAGAATTGAGATTCTTGAGTCTCTTACTTTGGTCTTAAATGAAAATCTTTGATTTCTGACAAATAACAAAATACAATTGAAATCTTGTAAGTAGATAGACAAGATAGATATCTACAATAAAAATACAAATTCGTCATAACTCATGCACTACATATGTAAATGAGAAATATAATAAAACAATTTTTATCTCTTTGGAATCTTGTCACTCAACTTCTTTTTGTTGATGTTCTTCTTTCCATTTGATAAGCCTATGTAACAAGAGCTTTCATATTTGAGACGAAACTATGCTAACTCAAGTGGTTATAGACTTGTGCTGATAACATGTTATATAACTAAAGGAATTTGTAGAGAAAAATGAGGAGTAGAGGAAGACAATAGAAATTAGTCTCTACAACTTGTCATCTTCTTCTTTGATAATCACCAATTTATAGGCTTACAATGATAGGAAACTAACCCACAAATTATGAGTTAAAGGCTATGTGTTGGAATTAGTCTTGTGCCATTTGAAGGAAAAATGAATTTTTGGTACAATTTCAAAGGGCTAAGCTGCTGGAATTGTGCAGTTTCTGCTACATGGCATGTTTCGGGAATCTGTTTGACATGCTTTCTTAGCTCTAAATGCAACGAATTTTGGAAAAATGAAGCTTAATATGTCTAGTTCTGATATGGAAAGTTTGGGATTTGTTGATTGTAAGCTTGATTTCTAGTGATTTTCCAAAGATGGGATATTTCAGCTAGAATGGTTGAAAAGCTTGTGTATAAGTTTTGTTTGCCATGTTGCTTTTGTTTGAGAATTTAACATGTCCTTTCTCTTGGCATTGAGTGCTGATCTGGGCATTGCTAGAGCATGATCTTGACAATATTGTTGTGAGAGCATGATGTTGTATGGTTTTGTCGCAAGAGCTTGAGTTCTTCAATTTGCTTGAAATGCCTGAATTGCTTGGAATGCTTGAATGAAATGAAATTTCTTGGCCTCTGGATTGGTTTTATGCCATGTGAATTTGTCAAATGCTTAGTTGATGAGTTTGCTTGCTGCCACTACTACAAAAAGTGAAAAAGACGACCAGAAAACAACGACGGTCTAAGTGAAAACCGTCGTGGTTTATAAAAAGACGACGGTTCTAAAAACACCGTCGTGTAATACAACCTTAGACAACTAAAAAATGGAGTTTCAAATGGCTGTTCAAAAACAACGACGTACATAATTAAACAACCGACGTCTATTTGAAACAGATTTCCGCAGTGTAAAATCAATGCCAACAAAGAACGGCAGAAGTTATGAATCGACCGACGTAGAAAGTAAAGACGACGATTTCAATAAAAACTGCCGTTTTTACTCATAAAATAACACGACGAGGTTTTCGTATAAGACGCCGTATAATTACAAACAAATCCACGGCTTTAAAATACAAAATATCGCCGTATTAAATTAATTTACAACGACGGAAAATATAAATATATCGACGTCATTCTCGTATAGTTCTACTACGTTATCTTTAAATCGTACAATAAAATTTATCGTCGTATTTATTCATTTTATACGTCGTACCTTTAATTTTAACGGTCGTCTTAATAAGAATTTTTGTTAACAATTTTTTTCTTTGATTTTCTTATCCTACGTCGGTAGATCTACTTAATGACAAGAATTGAAATAACCACGACGGTTTATATAGAACACCGCCGACATAATCAGTTTTGTCTGAGATCCCAAGGGTTACGAAATCTTACCAGATGGAACTCTGTTCCACATCATAATCTTAACAGATGACACAGATTTGCAAATATTGCGTCGTGTTAGTTTACAAATTCTAGAACATTAATTTCCCTCATTTTAAATTTCCTCGGGAAAGAAAAATCTATTTATCACGCTTTGGAATTGAAAACTAAAACTGAAAGAATACGGGAAAAAAAACTCCATTTATAATTTAAAATTAAAATCCACGTCGGTTGTAGTACACTTAACGACGTTTAACAAAATAATCTACGTCGGTAATTATAAATCTACCGCCATCGTAACTTAATATAGACGACGAGAAAAGACGACGGTAGAACAGAAAACCGCCGTTGTTTCAGTTTCTTTAACATATCTTTCTGCAGGACTTGTGTAGTTCAAAGCATTGACAATGTCTTCATCATATCTCCCAGAAACTACTGATTCAATTGCTCATGCTTTAGAGGCCATCTGAAGCCATTTCTATTCTTTATCGCATTCTTGAAACCCATCTTCTTCTTCTGAAGCTCTACGGATAAAGGAAGAGGCTATCACAATAAATCCGACGGATCTTCTTAGGCAAGAAAATCAAGCAGAGGATCAGGCACATCTGATCTTCAGATTTCCCTGAGAAGCGAACTTTCCTTCGACAGCGAGTGGAGGCCAGGCTTGCATCTCTTTTGATGGAAAGCAAGGAGTATTCAGAAGCACTAAGTGTCCTATCAGGCTTGATCAAGGAAGTGAGAAGGCTAGTTGACAAGCTTCTTCTTGTGGACATATATTTGATGCGAGTAAGCTCAATTTCTCTTTGAGAAAACATCCAAATTATTATCTTTGAGACATGAGAGACTGAGAGAGGAAGAACTTGGAACCTTAAATGTAAACCGAAAATGAATGAAAGCGACAAATTTATAGAATAAATTTTTAAAACCAACGGCGGTCCTTACAAAAAAACCGCCGTTTAAATTGTAAAATCAACGTCGGTATGATCGACGTATATTACAGAAATCCACGTCGGTAAATTAATAAAAACGACGTGTTAAATAATATACCATGACGCGAGTTATTACTTATGTACTTTAATTTTTGAGTTTACTACGACGGTACCTACAAACTACTGTCGTATTTATTTACCACGTTCGAAGTTAAATGTACCGTCGTATTTTGTAATTTATACGTCGTAGTTATATGTAACCGCCATATTATTTTTTTGAAATGGTTTTATATGTAAGCAACTTTTCGTCTACTTGACTTACACATTTGTTGTTTTTATATTCTTATTTTATTTAAATCTGTCATCCAAAAAAGAAACTTTACATATTGCAGAATATTAATTTCCTTCGTTTTAAATTTCCTCCGGAAAAAAACCTCTATTTATAACGCACTGTAATTGAAAAATAAACTGAAAGGTCACGGGAAAAAAAATTCTATTCATAATTTAAAAATTAAAATCCACGTCGGTTATATTAAACCTAACGACGTTAAATGAAATGATTCCACGTCGAATGATAAATATTGCGTCGTTTTAGTTAAAAACGACGTAGTTAAATGTAACCGCCGTATTATTTTTTTGAAATGGTTTTATATGTAAGCAACTTTTCGACTTACACATGCACTGTTTCCAAACCCGATTAAAAATTTCAATCTCCCAGAGAAACCTTTTCGTCTTTTTTCCTTGTCAGAGCATTGTCAGAGTTTCTCATCGTCTTCCTCTCGTCTTCTTCGTCGTCTCTGAACTTAAACATCGATCATCTTCCTCTTGCTTTCATTGCACGCAAAAGGTAAGCTTTCATTTTCACTATTTTGGTTACTGTTTTGCATGCTCATACGTTTTTTGTTTGAAAAATCTTTTTACCTTTTTTCTGGCCAAAATCATTTTACTTCTTTCCAAGTTTGATAAAATATACAGACAAAGAGAGAAAGTTTCCAACTTTGAAGACAACTACATCAACTAAATAAGACGACGGTAGACCACGACGGTTCGTCAGTTGTTCTAGCGTCGTCTGAAAATTGACAAAGTTGTTTTTAAAATAATAGTCTTTTTTTATATGCTTGTTTAATTGCAGGTTTGATTTCGCTGAACAATGGTTTTTGTTTTTCCCTTATTTGATAAAATATAAAGAAAAAGAAACTAGGGTTGGTATCTAATATAGACGACAAAATATCTTATTGTTTTACGTCGTGTGAATGTTAATACCACGACGGTGTATTACTATTGACGTCGTATGAACATAAATACCACGACGTTATATAAATAATAGTTTACCACGACGGTGTATTACTATTGACGTCGTGTGAACATATATACCACGACGTTATATAAATAATGGTTTTAAACATTTATTACGTCTGAGATTATTTCATTGCGTCGTCTAAAATCATATCATACGTCGTATTTTTTTAATACCGTCGTTTGTGTTCTTAATGTTTTCCTGAAATATTTTCACTTGCAGTTTTGTCTGTTAAAATGGTTTCTCAACAACAAACTAAGGATTCTGGCTCCAAGAAGCTTGGAATGGTAGCTCCTCAAGATAAGTCTTCGAAGGAGATGAAGTCTTCGAAGAAGATGAAGTTTGCTTCATCATCTGCTGAGACAGAACAAACCAGCCAGACAACAATCTCAGATGATTCAAAGACTGGTCGAGGTATGAGCACAATGCCTCGTGTTGTGAAGAGAAAGCTTCAGAAACTGAGGCCAATTGTTGAGTACAATAAAAGGGGGAAAGGTGTTGGCCAAGCACATATTGAGATGCAGTCGTATATTGGTGTGTTGGCACGCTCCAGGATCCCACTTGTGGACAAGAAATGGTCCCAAATCCCCAAGGATATAAAGGAGCAGATTTGGGAAGCAGTTGACATGGCTTTTGTCGTAGGCCAAGGGGGCAAGACCTCTGTTTTAGCTTCTGCTTCCAAGAAATGGAAGGATTTCAAGTCTACACTAACGAGGCATTATATCCTTCCATACACCAATGACAGGGAGAAATTAAGCCAACCCCCTGAAACATATAAATTCATAGAGAAAGCACAATGGGATGCCTTTGTAGCTTCAAGGCTATCCAAAGATTTTGAGTCTGTGCATTCTCAACATGCACAGATTAGGGAGAAACTCGAGTACAATCATCGATTGTCTTGAAAAGGATATGCTGGATTGGAGGATCAATTGGAGGAAACCATGCCTGGGGTAGAAATTGATCGATCTACCTTATGGAAGAGAGCTAGACAGGACAAACATGGTAACATCCCTGATCCAAAGGTGGCAGAGAAAGCAAAATTAATTGTAAGCCTACTATCACTCTGTTTTAAATTTTTATTAAACTGTGAATTATTCTTATTACGTCGTATGTTATATTTTTCGTCTTGTGAATGATATTACCACGTCGAAAAGTTTTTAAAAACGTCGTTAAAGGTCTAAATAGGAATCACTACTATGTTTTCTGTAATTACAGCATAAGACGTCGGTGGTTCATTTTCGCGTCGTGTGAATGATATTACCACGTCGAAAATTTTTTAAAAACGTCGTTAACGGTCTAAATAGGAATCACTACTCTGTTATCTTTAATTATAGCATAAGACGTCGGTTGTTTATTCATTTCGTCGTTTTAAATAAATAACCACGTCGGTATAACTACCGTCGTGATAAGTTATAATAACGTCGGTTTATACGTTATTGCGTCGTGTGAAATTATATAATACGTCGTTTGTACATAAATAACCGTCGTGTGTTTTTTTGTTTATCTTTTTTTAGGATGAATTGCAGAAACAAGTCTCGGAAGGCAAAGTCAGAGTAGATGGCAGCAATGATGTGCTGACCATGGCTTTGGGCCCCGAGCATCCAGGCAGACTGAGGGGAGTTGGTGCTGGTGTTTCCCCAAGGCAATATTTCAATTTGCCCAAACCACAGAGGGTGAGCTTTGACGACCGTTTGAAGGACAGTTTAAGAGTTCTCCTTCAAGAAGAGACTAAAAAGATGGAGGCTAAGGCAAGGGAAGAGGCCTTAAGGATGGAGGCTAGGACAAAACAATTGGTAGAGGCTGAGAGGGAGCATTTCCTGAGTCAGCTTTCCCAATTAATTCCCAATTTTGATCCAAGCATGCTTAAACCAAGAATTAGCCAAAGCCCCAAAAATCCAATGTCTGACAAAGCTAGCTGCTCTGGAGGTGATGTGAGATCCCTACATTTGGAGGATGATACTGCCAAAATGGGGAAACATCAGCCAGATGAAGAGAAGGAAGAAGAAAAAAGAGATGAAGAGAAGGAAGAAGAAAAGGAGAAAGAAGATGAAGAAAAGCATGACGACAAGGTATGTTCACATAACTTTGCCTTTTTTATTTGTTTTTCAAAATTTCAGACGTCGATATTTTTATTTAATCCGTCGTTTGTTTAAAACTTAGACGGCGGAATTTTTTTAAGACGTAATAAAATATTTAAACGACGGTTTTTGCACCGTCGTTTAAATGGTTTCAGACGACGCTTTATTCATAAAACCGTCGTCTTTATTGAATTACCACGACAGTTTTTTCACCGTCGTTTAAATACTTTTAAGACGACGTTTTATTACTTAAACCGTCGTCTTTATTGAATTACCACGTCATTTTTTTAATTTCTTTAAACAGGTTATTGAAGTTGGTGCTTATTCAAAAATGGAGGCGCCATCTTCTTTAAAAACCCTTTGTCGTTTTGTGGAAACGACACTCCTGCCTGAGGATAAGACAGTCCAATTTACAATTGATAAGGAGGTGTTTGGTGGTGAGCGCGATACCTTCCTCCTGCCTGAAGATATTACACAATTTGCAGGCATGGAAGAAATTGGAGCTACTGTATTGGCTGTATATATGAGGTTTGTACTTCTAAAATAATAACTCGTTGGTTTATATATGGCGTCGTCTTAACTAACTAACCACGTCGTCTTAACTAACAACCGTCGTGATAAATATATTATAACGTCCTCATCTATTTCAGTACGTCGTGTGAAATATTATAATACGTCGTTTTTTTATACATAACCGTCGTGTTTTGTGTGCTGACTTGTTTATATTATTTTATTTGTTTAGGTACTTACACGATGTTTTGAAAAAAGCCAATATGTGCAGTATGGTTGGCTTTATCGACCCTGCTACAGTTAGTGCCAACTCTGGCACAATAACTGAAAGATCACGACTCGTAGCAGCTCGACTTCAGAAGACAGACGGTGAACAGATTTTCATGATGCCTTACAATCCAGGGTTAGTCTCCTTAGGATTTTGTTTTTATGATTTTCAATAAATGACAGCTTATAAACTAACCACGTCGGTGTTTTATTTTATTTAGTCGTTTGAAACTACTAACCACGTCGGTATTTATTTATCGTCGTGATAAATATATAATGTCGTCGTTAGCTACTTTACTTCGTCGTGTGAAATACTATAATACGTCGTTTTTGTAAATAACCGTCGTTTTTATATTAATTTTGTGCAGCCGTCATTGGATTTTGCTGATTGTAAGAGCAAAGAGAGAAACCGTCTATTTTCTGGATCCTCTGCCAGGAAATCGTGTGGTCGATAAAGAGGCCAAAAACATCGTGAACAGTGCTTTAAAAATATATAATACCCACATAGCCCGAGCAGGACGTAAAAATGTAATTTGGAAAACTCTCTCAGGCACACCAAAGCAACCCAGCAATGTCGAATGCGGGTATTATGTAATGCGCTTCATGAGGGACATCATCATGGATCCTTCCTTGGGGTTTGAGAATAAGGTAAGAAGAAATTACCTTCATACATTTCACGTCGTTTTTTGTATTATCAACGACGGTCGTGTAAAATTAACGTCGTTGAATGGATATACTACGTCGGTTATGAAAAATATCGTCGTCTGTGATTGAATTTCTTTTTATTTATAAACCCTAATAGTCATTGTTTATGCAGTATGCCAAGGGAAACCAGGAAGCTTCATACCCCCAAGAAGCCATTGATGAAGTCCGGAATGAATGGGCAGAGTTTGTTTTCCAAATTATTAAACAGGGCAATTATTGAACACTTGATATTTATGTATAATGTACCAATTTTCTCTATAATATGTAATGTAAAAATTTGTTGAGGTTTTCTTAAATTAAAAAAAAAACAAACATACAAATTGCTTAACCGACGTGTAATACTTTTCCAACGACCTAATAAAGTCAATAACCGTCGTATTTTGTTGTTGCGTGTTTTAAACAAATACGACGTAAAAAAATAGTTAGACGACGTTCTTTGAACAATTGAGTCGTTAATGGTTTACAATATCTTCAATTTCTTAAGGGTTCAGGGTATAATCGACGACGTTTATGTAACGACTGCGGTTAAGTCGTAAAATATATATTTTACGTCGTATAGTTAAATAGCCGCCATGGTTTCTCATTTTAACGACGTCATTTTAACGACTTAGTAGTCTATTACAATTTACAACGTCTACAATTTATTTAACACCGACGTGGTTTGTTGTATGGTAAGAATATTTTATTATTTTTATATCAAAATATTCAAAATAAATATAAAATAAATCAGAAAATTGAAAAGTCAACTCCTATGAAGTCATTGATATATTTTCTTCCACATAAACCTTGAAAAAATTCATTTTGAATAACAAAAATTTAAAATGACCATCCAAAACAAAATTGTTTTGATGAGTCATAAAATCACTTCTAGTTTTATGGTTTAGGGTTTAGAGTCTAGGGTTTAGAGATTAGGGTTGTTATTTATTGGGGTTTATTTTTAAAGTATAATTTTTGGGTAGTCTAGGGTATATGTTAGGCTTTAAAACCATAAAACCTTTTATAAACTTAATTTTTTAAATTGTATAATTTAATTTTATGGGTTTAGTGTATTAATTTTTAACGACGGTGGTTGGGTCGTGGAATACATATTTTACGTCGTACAGTAAAACATACGACATGGTTTACGCTTTAAACGACGTCATTTTAATATGTAAGTCGGTTTATATAATTTACAACGTTTTTAATTTCTTAACACCGACGTGGTTTCTCATTTTAACGACGTCATTTTAACGACTTAGTAGTCTATTACAATTTACAACGTCTACAATTTATTTAACACCGACGTGGTTTGTTGTATGGTAAGAATATTTTATTATTTTTATATCAAAATATTCAAAATAAATATAAAATAAATCAGAAAATTGAAAAGTCAACTCCTATGAAGTCATTGATATATTTTCTTCCACATAAACCTTGAAAAAATTCATTTTGAATAACAAAAATTTAAAATGACCATCCAAAACAAAATTGTTTTGATGAGTCATAAAATCACTTCTAGTTTTATGGTTTAGGGTTTAGAGTCTAGGGTTTAGAGATTAGGGTTGTTATTTATTGGGGTTTATTTTTAAAGTATAATTTTTGGGTCGTCTATGTTATATGTTAGGCTTTAAAACCATAAAACCTTTTATAAACTTAATTTTTTAAATTGTATAATTTAATTTTATGGGTTTAGTGTATTAATTTTTAACGACGGTGGTTGGGTCGTGGAATACATATTTTACGTCGTACAGTAAAACATACGACATGGTTTACGCTTTAAACGACGTTATTTTAATATGTAAGTCGGTTTATATAATTTACAACGTCTTTAATTTCTTAACACCGACGTGGTTTTTCAGTCGTCGTTATATAAAAAATTCAAAATAAATTTAAAATTAATCCGAAAAATGAACGGCCTTACGTTCTTAATCCGAAAAATGAAGTTTCCGTCGTGGAATATTAAATTTACGTCGGTACTTGTAGAACTTTCGCCTTGGTTTTTCTTTCGACGTTTTATAACGCGCGCGCTCTAAAAATTTTCGCGCGACCTAAATTTTTTTAGATTTGGCTCTTATTCTTATACTTTGATCCCTGAAACCTAAAATTTCAGATTTCACGCGACATAACATTTCGCTCTCTCACTTCTGCTCTAATTAAAAGTTGCACTCTCCAGGCTCGTCGAATCTGTGAGCTCGTCCAACCTGTAAGTACAAACCCTATCTTCCCCTTGTAAATTCATTGAATGATATTAGGTTGTTTTGTTAAAGGGTTTTAGGTATATGCTTTGCGATCTGTTAATAATGTGCTTATAGGTATGGGTTCATGGATTTTCTGTTTAATGGGTTCATGACAAGATCAAATAAAGGTGTACTTTTGCTGGAAATCAACACAAAAAGACACATCACCAACTTCCAAATGATTTCCAGCAAAAGGACACCTTTATTTGATCTTGTCATTTTCCGCTCTGGAGAAGGTGCAAAGTGCACCAATGCTTATAGGTATGGGTTCATGGATTTTCTGTTTAATGGGTTCATGGATTACATTATCTGTTATGTTGAATTGGGAATGGATTTAATTTTGTCGTATCTTTTAATCACCCTATGTTATGTTGAATTGGGAATGGATTTATTGTTTTCATGCTTGGTTTCATGTATATGTTGGTTTCTTGCTTGGTTTCATATATATGTTGTGTTCTTAATGGGTTTTGTGTTCTTGAAAATAAACTGAGACACGACGAATTTTAAGGCGTACGACGACGATTACACGACGGTGTTTTTAAACTACCGTCGTTGTATTACTTATACACGACGGTTTTTTCATAAACCGTCGTTTGTATTACGTATAATAGACGACGTCTGTTGAAAATCCGTCGTCTATATATGCCAAATACGTCTGTTTTTGATTAAAACCCGTCGTCTCTGTTGTTTATTACTTGCGATTAGATCATTGTATAATCTGCTATAGTGATGGTCATTGCCTGTATTTTCACTTTATTATAGATAATAGGTTATAGTGTCGGAGATGGATAAGTCATGGATGCACTCGGATAGAAGATCGAAGGCATATGAGTTTGGGGTGGAAGCATTTTTGAACTTTGCTGTAGAAAATCTTCTAACTACAACACATATCCGTTGTCCATGTGTTAAATGTGTTAATTTGAAGTTGTTTGGGGTTGGAATTATAAGGGATCACTTATACTTTAATGGAATTGACCAAAGCTATAAGAATTGGACATTTCACGGAGAACCTTGGGAAGCAACTACTAATGCTAGCAGAAATGTTGAAGAAGATGATGGCCATAGTAGGTACAGTTTTGTGTCTGAAGAAATTGATATGGATGATAATGATTTTGGTGATTTTGGTTCGGATCCGTATGAGTTTGCCAATGTGATTGGGGATGGAGATCAACCAGTGTACCCTGGTTGTAGAAAGTACACGAAGTTATCGGCATTAGTGAAGTTGTATAATTTGAAGGCAAAACATGGGATGAGTGATGTCTGTTTTACAGAATTATTGATACTTCAAGGCGATTTGCTTCCAGAAGGAAATACAATACCAACCTCCATGTATGAGGCTAAAAAGACTTTGTGTGCATTGGGGCTGAGTTATGAGAAAATGTACGCATGCCCCAATGATTGCATCTTGTATAGGAAGGAGTATGAGGATTCAACTAATTGTCCTACTTGTGGTATTTCAAGGTGGAAGGAAGGCAAAGATGCAATCTTGAAAGAGGGTGTGCCAGCGAAGGTGGTGTGGTATTTTCCCCCAATTCCAAGGTTTAAAAGGATGTTTCAATCACATGAGACAGCTAAGAGTTTGACTTGGTGGCATGTTGCTAGAAAATCAATTGACGGTCAGATGTCTCATCCGGCGGATTCCCCGTCTTGGAAACTTCTTGATGATAAATGGCCTGAGTTTGGTAATGAGCCGAGAAACTTGAGATTGGCTCTTTCATCTGATGGATTCAATCCCCACAGTTCTCTAAGTAGCAGATATAGTTGTTGGCCGGTTATCTTAGTTACATATAATCTCCCTCCATGGCTGTGCATGAAACGAAAGTTCATGATGTTAACCTTATTGATTTCCGGTCCTAAACAACCCGGAAATGATATAGACGTCTACTTGGAGCCTTTGATTGATGATTTAAAATCCTTGTGGGTTGGGATTAGAGGAGTGTATGATGCACATAATGGAGAATACTTTACACTCAGAGCTGCATTAATGTGGACAATTAATGATTTCCCCGCCTATGGAAACTTATCTGGTTGTGTTGTTAAAGGATATAAAGCTTGTCCAATATGCGGCGATGATACACCTAGTCACAGGTTGAAAAATGGCCACAAAATTTGTTACATTGGGCATAGAAAATGGTTACCAATCAATCATCCATATAGGAGGCAACGTGCAGCTTTTAATGGGAAACCTGAATATGGCATACCTCCAGAGCCATTAACCGGAGAAGAAGTGCTGCATATGGTTGAAAATGGTGACAGAGTTTGTTGGAAGAAGAAATCAATATTCTTTGATCTCGAGTATTGGAAATACCTTCCTGTGAGGCATGCCCTAGATGTTATGCACATTGAGAAGAATGTTTGCGATAGTATCATTGGTACATTGCTGGAGATCCCTGGAAAAAATAAAGATGGGATTGCTGCTCGATTAGATTTATTGAACATGGGGGTCAAAACTGATTTGCAACCCGAGTATGGAGAAAGACGTACTCGTTTGCCTCCTGGGCCTTGGAATTTGTCAAGAGCAGAGAAGAGAGAGGTTTGCAATTCTTTCTATGGTATGAAGGTCCCTGAAGGTTATTCTTCAAATATTAAAAATCTTGTATCTGTACAAGATTCAAGACTTCTTGGCCTTAAATCACATGATTGTCATACCTTAATGCAACAATTGCTCCCTGTGGCAATTCGTTCTGTTTTGGAGAAGCCTGCAAGGTATGCAATAACTCGTTTGTGCTTCTTCTTCAGTGCTATATGTGCAAAGACTGTTGATGTTTCCAAGCTAGATAAGTTGGAAGAAGATGTAGTAGTTACTCTGTGTTTGCTTGAGAAGTACTTTCCCCCTTCATTCTTTGATATCATGGTTCATCTAGTAGTACATCTTGTCAGAGAAGTTCGTCTATGTGGGCCAGTATATTTTAGGTGGATGTATCCGTTTGAAAGATATATGAAAGTGCTGAAGGGGTATGTTCAGAATCGTACTCGTCCCGAAGGTTGCATTGCTGAGCGGTATATAGCTGAAGAAGCGGTAGAGTTTTGTACTCAGCATTTATCTGATGTTAGTACAGTTGGAGTGCCTTCAAGCCAAAAGATGGGAGTTTCAAAGCCATTATCAGGTTGCACAGTGAGCGTAGTTGATCAGGACCTGTTGAATCAAGCACATCTATATGTCTTGGAGAATACGGAGGAAGTCCTACCTTATATCGAGTACGTATGAGTTTTATTCTTTAAGTTTCCATTTAAAATTATTTCTTATGTTTATCTTATATATTTGGGACCGTAATGCTTGAATTTTTCGTGTCATGTAGGCAACATATGATCCACATCAAGACTGCTTATCCAAAATTTAGAAAGAGAACAAAGTGGCTGCAGGATAAGCACAATAGCACTTTCATTCAATGGCTACGCTTCAAGGTATATGTTGTTGAATAACGTATTTCTCTTTTAATTTTCTTCTTATTTATATGTTAGGATGAATTAAGATATGATTAATTTGCAGGTTCAAAGTGAAGTTGAGGAAGACAATCATGGCGTATCAGAAAATTTAAGGTGGCTAGCAGCTGGTCCAAACATGTCAGTGCCATTATATAGGAGCTATCTTATTAAAGGTATTAAATTCAATATCAAGGCACAAGATGATGTGCGGACAACTCAAAATAGTGGAGTTTATTTACTTGCACATACCATGCAAGTTGCTAGTGCCAAGGATAAAAACCCAATTCTCTCAAATATGGGTTTCTATGGTGTCATTCAAGAAATTTGGGACCTTGACTACCAAAAGTTTACAATCCCAGTCTTTAGGTGTGATTGGATAGATAGTTCTGGTCTTGTAGTCGACGAACTTGGATTTACCCTTGTAGATTTGAGTAAAATTGGACATAGGAATGACCAATTTGTTTTGGCTTCTCAAGTCAAACAAATATTTTTTGTTGACGACCCGATGCATCGTGGTTGGTCGGTAGTGTTATCAATGCCTAGTAGAGAATATAATGATGTTATTGGTGATGAAGTATTAGGTGATGTGATAATTGAGTGTGAGCCATTTACTAGAGGGATGCCAAATGTTGACACATTTGATGAACTGGTAGGTGAGTTAGGCGGTCAAAATATTCGAGATGGGTGTGAAGATATATGGATTGAATGATGCTTATGTAATTGGCAGTGTATGACATTAATTTTGTAATATATTGTAATGTGATTTCTTCACTTTCTACGTTCAAATAAAACACGACGTTATTGTGAATCAGTTATTCAGCATATTTACCGACGTCTTAAAGCAACGTAACAATGAAGAACCACGACGCTATTGTGAAGCAATTATTCAGGATATCACGTCGGTGAAGGATAAAGAACCGCCATGTAATTCAAAATAACACGACTCCAATCCCATAATACCGACGTCTAAAAAACGAGATATGTAATCTGAACGTTAAAAAATACGACGTCATCATACATTTTCCACGTCGCAAGTTCTTTTATAAACGAAGAGGAACGAAATTAATTCCGACGGAAATTCATTATAACCGCCGTCTAATAACAATTAAACAACGTTATTTGTAATACGGCTCCCATCATAATCTACGCCGTCTATATGTTCTGTAATACGGCTCTCATTTATTTGGAACCGACGTTGTTTAGACGTTCAACGTCGTCTATATTATTAAGTGCGTCGTGAGTAATGAATACATATAAATACAACGTCGACTATATAAATGTCTACGTCGTAAATAATGACACTGACAACTATTTCCACGTCATCTTTTTTAGAAAAATCGAAGTGGAAAATTTATTTCACGACGGTTTTTTGTAAATAAGAGACGTTGTAGAACTTTAGCAGACTAAACACGTCTGTTTTTATTGTTTTCCGACGTTGTTGTATTTAACAACGTCTAATATTTATGGTCGTTGTTTGTTTCTGAAAATAGGACGTATAAATTTTTTAATACGACTCTCATATATTTGTAACTGACGTTGTTTAGTTTTTCAACGTCTACTATAGAAACACATACGTCGTAAATAATGACACTGACAACTATTTCCACGTCATCTTTTATCGAAAAATCGAAGTGGAAAATTAATTGTACGACGGTTGTGTTTATATGTGCGACGTAGTAGGTATCAATAACGTCGTCTTCTAATGTATTTAAAGACGTCATATTTTTTATTGTCGTGAAAATTATATTTAACGTCGGCGTATTTTTATTGTCGTCGTTGTATGTCTATCTTGCGGCTTTGTTCTCTTAATATGTGTCATATTTTCCCTTTTTAACGACGGTGTTTTTAGAGAATTGGTCGTCTATTATCATCCTCGATTGCTTTTTTTAGATCTTTTTGCAGTACAAAGACGTCGTTTTGTATTTTTTGATGACGTTGTATTGTTTAACAACGACGGTTATTTAGCGTCGTGGTTTATGAGGGAAAAGATGACGGTGGATTCCACGACCATTGAAAAACCAAATACACGACGGTGATTTACCGTCGTCTTTTTGCTTTTTTGTAGTAGTGTGCTTATGCATAATCTCTCTACTTCGCAGGAGTTTTTTATTTTACTTTTATCTTTAGAGCAATGATGCAAGTCTAGGTGCTCAGGCGAGCATCTCAAGGTTGCCTGAGAAGAATGATGATGATGAGGAGGTTATGAGGTACAAGGGAAATGATAGATTTCAAAGATGAGAAGATATGAGGAATTGCATGAGGAGGCGATAGTTGTTGGATGTTGCAGGTGGAGAATGGATGAATGTAGAAAAATATGCTTCCAGCACCTCTTATTTTATTTTTTATTTTTCACCAGTACCTCTCCAGTGTCTGTATCTTTTTCAGACTTGATTTGTTAGGAACTTGACAACGTGAAGGTGAGTTTCGGTTGCTTACACCTTGACTTGCAGTATGAATGCTTCTGGAGGATTTGAATTGCTTGACCAGGGAGACTTTGGGTGAGACAGAGAACAAGCTAGTTGTTGAGGTCACTTTGAGTGTTCTTTTAGAGAAGCAATGAGTTTGTTTAATTGTTGTAAGGATGGATTGAGTTCTTGAGGTTATGAAGAACAGACACTGGTAACATGTTTGAAATCGGGCATGTGCTAGAAGGATGTTTGAAATAGCGCAGGTGCTAGAAATTCTTTGCTTGTGGAGTAGGTATTGGAAGAATGTAACTTGGCTTGGAATGATATAGCTTAGACTTGCTCTTAGGATGTAGATAATCTAATCAAGACTTAGCTTGTTTTGGCATGAGAATGAAATGAAGTTGAGACATACAATTCCTTGGAATCAAGGCATAGCCTGGTATGACATGAGAAAATTTGAAGTTTCCTGAAATTTATGTGCTAGATGCTTGAGTTGGTTTTTCTTTTCTTTTCATATAAATTTGGCTTGATTGATTTGCTTGGCATGTTGCAGAGGTCCTGTTTCATCACTTATAGCACGAGGTTGCATGAGTCTGAAATGGCAGCATGTTTTAACATGGGTAAGCCTATTTGGGCCTAATTTGGCAAACCAATCCAAAATCAAAAAGCCCACAAAACAGAAAAAGAATGGGCCTTGATTCCAGAAAAGCAACCCAAACCAAATAAAAGAGACCAATGTCTTCTGCAAAATGGCAGAGGTGTAAAAAACACAAAATAGGTCAATAAAATTGTCAATTAATGGCAATTCATCACCAAAACATATCGATAGATTTCTAAAGAAAAATTGGATTAGGCCTAGCTTCTAAATTCTCACCATTTATCTAAAAAAACCCATAGTGCAAGTTAGCATATCTTTTTGGAAGGCCTATTCTTAAAACCCACGTGAACTACCTGACTTTGAAAAGTCAGCAATTTCAACTATCACAAGGGAGTTGATTGGGAATTAATGAAAGCAGGTCATTAGCAGAAAGATTTCTCTGAAACTCTGCAGCTAAAAGATCAGAATCCTTTTTTATATAATTCTGCATCAGAGCAAGTGATCTTTCCAAGAGATAAGCAAACTACAATCTCAAAGGATAAGTGGGAAGCATGGGAGTTGTTCAAACAAGAAAAGCAAACTAACCATCACGTCAGATTGTGTTCTTTCTCCTTACTAAGAACAAACAGAGAACAAAGAAGAGTTGGTTTTTCTTTCAGAAAAGCAATGAAAAGACCTCTATGAAAACTGACTACTGATGGTTCTTCTCTGCCAGAATAGATAACTTCCTTTTTTCTCTGCATTTTAAAATAAAAGATCTCGTTTTTGGAAAATCTGCCGCCCATTATTAAAAGATTAGAAGCCCAACTCCAGCATTTTCTATAAACATGAGAGGAGATGAACAGATCAAAGGACAGCCAAAAATCAATCAAAAACAAAAACTCAGAATGATCACTTGATCTCAAAAAGCCTTCAAACAAACTGAAGCAACCAAAAGCTCATTGTGCCACAAGAAAGAAGCCAACTACAAATCAAAACCTCCAGTTTCATTTCAGACTTAGAGAAATAAGTCATTCAAAACGAGATTTCTTTCGTTACAAAAGCCAAATCAAACAGAGTTCAGGATTTTACAAATATGAAAACCTCAACAAATTTATGGAGAGCCCTGATCAAGCAGAACAGGTACCACAGTGCAGTTCCAGCTCAGTAGTCCTCAAGTCCAGCCACTTCTGTCCCTTTCAGACTGAAGAGACTGCAATTCTACCCGTTCAAAAAGCCTTCCAGGGCTTGAAATAGATTAAAGCTCTACCAAACTACCAAACTCGAACGTTGGTATCTATTTACAACTGAAGCTTAGCAATTGAAGTTGTTGACAGTCCAATCCAGCACATGCATACCCAGTCCAGCCCGGATCAGAAGCTTTTACTCAGGCATAAATGGAAGTCCAGCCTTCTTTTTGTCTTTCTAGAGTTGGTTTTTTCCTTTTGAGTCTTGTAAAAGGCAGTTCTGCCTAAAAATAGTTCGTTTTCTTATCATTTCTTCTGGCCAGAACTACTAGTTTTATATTGTGAAAAATTGTGAAGTCCTCACCGGTCTAAGGTAACAAAAGAACTTACTTGGGAGATATTCCTCACCCAAATTCACAATTGCTTATTTAGAGATTGGTGACTTGGGGCGCAAGTTATTTATTTTTAAGAAGTTTGCTAGGATTTTTTGCTAGCAGTGGCACGCTTGCACACTAAGGAAAGTTGACTTGTTGACCAGTCAATGGTTTTCAAGGAAATAGGGAACTTTGCCCTACCATCACAGGAACAAACATAAAACGGGTGAACAATTTGGCACTCCCAGTGGGACTTCTCAGTATACATATTCCTAGGAAAATCTTCTGAAGTATATGAATATTGGAAGTTCTAGCCAGAATCCACGCTGTGCCGCAGAAAGAGATCAGGCAACTCTCCGAGAATGGCTTGAGTCAGAAGAAAGTGATGCTAGGCAATCAACCCATGGCAGTACCAGGAGTAGACGTTCCAGGTTTATTTCTAGAAGGCTAAACCAAATACAGGAGGCTGTGTTCCGTCAAAAGGCCACAACATAAAGGAGCCAAGATACTCTAAACAACATGACATCCATGATGCAATGGCAAGTTAACAGGCAGTTCAGGAAGGACCATGAGGCTGCTATTGCCAGAATTCCAAATCTAGATGTTGTGGTCCAGTAGCTAGACCTCCCTTATGGACCTCCACCAGGACTGGTATGGCCATACCAAGAGAACCCTCTCATCACACAGATATTTGGAATACCAGGACGTGGAGAAATCCAAGCTGGACAGAGGGGAGGAGTCCTTCCCATCCAAGAACATGAGGCTCCAGTTCGTCCAGAAGGCCCTGTATTAGTTTAGGTCATCTAGAATCAGCTGGAATCTCCACCTATTCACAACCTATGGCCCTGCGTGATCAACCCTTAGCACTTCTGCCTGAGGCACTGGCTATGTTGCCCTACAGTCCCAGAAGGATGGACCCCAATCCATTCCCTCCACTAGGAAGAGGCAGAAGAGGCAGATGGGGAATTAACCCCTTTGCCAACAATGATAGGAACAGACCAGGGGCAAACTGCAAGAACCATCCGAACTTCAAAGAAGAGGAAGAACACAGGAAGGAAGTTCTACCCAGGCCATTCAAAATGGAGCATAGGATTGAGAACAACCAGCCAGAACATGAGCTAAATCTGCATCCTATCAATGCTTTGAATGACATGAGGGCACTTCAAAGAATGATCAGGGAGATGACGGAGCCTGAAGCCAGAAGAGGAGAAAGGCCCACCTACAGAAAGCCATATCCGACTTACATTGATTAGATACCTCTATCCCTAGGTTTTAAAGTACTAAACTTCACCTTGTTCAATGGAGAAGACCCCCATGCTTCATCCGTTGAGCATGTAGGCAGATTCTCTGTCCAGTGCATAGCCATAGAAAATAATCCTCTGTTAAAACTAAGGCTTTTTGGAAATTCTCTCTTTGGACAAGCCTTCACCTGGTATACTAGCTTGCCAGCCAATTTTGTTCAGACAGAGTGATCTTGTATATTACTATTTCAGGATCCAGCCAAAGGTCACCATCAGTGATCTTGCTGCCCTCAAACAGAGTGAAGATGAGCCTGCTCAAGACTTCATCACCAGAGTCAAAAAGCTCAAGATGAAATTTCGGATCCCTATGGAAGAAAGGCACTTCATTCAGATGGCTCAAACCGCCCTTAAAATATCTATGAGGAAGAGATTTGATGGGATGCTGTTTGGAGATTTGGCAGAACTGGCAGACAAAGCATCTAAATATGACGAGCTGCTCAGGGAAGAACAACAGAAGTGGAACTCTTCCAAAGACACGTATTACAAAACCCCTTCTTCTTCGGTGCATCTGGTTGAGGTAGAATCAGAAGAATGCACAGAAGGCTCGGAAGAAAGAGAAGTTGCAATGGCAGAGATGACAAAATTAAAACATCACATCAGTTGCAAAGCTCTTACAAAGCCACCAAAGGACCAGAAGCCACCACCGTTCACAGGAGGGTTTGTTCCAAACAAACCAACACAGAACAAGGTATATTCCTTCGATCTAACCAAGGTTGATGTTTGGTTTGATGAGATGCTGCTACAGAAGGCAATAGAGACACCCCACAGATTGCTCAAGCCAGAAGAACTCAAGGGCAGACAGTATTGCAGATGGCACAACTCTTGGAACCACTCCACCAACAGTTGCGTTGTTTTCAGAGATGTCATATAGGAAGGAATAACAGCAGGAAGGTTAAAACTGGCAGAGAAACCTCCCTCAGTTACAACAGATCCCTTTCCCCAACCTCAGGTCAACATGGTCAACTTAAATTAGCCAGAACAGAAAAGAGGCAAACTAGCAACAGAAGCTAGCTCCAGCAGAGGCAGAAGAGTCACAAGGGAGACTAATCAAAAGCCAAAGGCAACCATCTCGGCTGTGGTAGTTCTGTGCAGCGAGTGCAAATATGAAAGTGAGTTAGAAGTAACCCTGGGTAGGCAAAATCAATCCACACCTAGCATTTTTTACAGGATTGGAACATCATACCAGCAGAGCCCAGTTCCGGCTCCATCTAAAGACATAGCTAGATAGAAGGACTTTCTAGGGTTTGCCCAGCGCAGCAGAAGAGTGATAGAGCAGCCAAAGAAGGAGATACCAATTAAAATGCCCATAAATGACAAACCCTTGGCAACTATCATAGAAGGCAGATGGTATTCTGTTGTAAAAAGCGGTAGACCAACTCTAGAGCTAACCAGAACTCAGAAGAGGAGAGTTCAAAGGCAATACTGCATCTTCCTTAAAAACAAGGGTGACACACAGGTACTTCCAGAGACTAATTCTGCCAGAAGAGGGAAAGTAGAAAACTATTTGTCACCATAATGTAGGATTGTCTAGGCTTGTTATAATCAAAGAGATGATTTATACTGTATGGAAAAAAAAGGTGGATGGGTTTGCTAGTTTGGATGGCATGGTGTCCTTTGAATTTGCTTGGCATGAAGCCCCCAAGTTAGCTTGTTGGGCTCAACAATTGGTTACAGAGTTGGGTTATGTTCTCTTTAACTTACTCGAGGTGGAGAAACAGAGTAGAGGTCTGCTTTT
Organism: Prunus persica; assembly: GCF_000346465.2. Classification (NCBI taxonomy): domain Eukaryota; kingdom Viridiplantae; phylum Streptophyta; class Magnoliopsida; order Rosales; family Rosaceae; genus Prunus; species Prunus persica. The sequence continues at coordinate 5,423,831 of NC_034015.1, forward strand.
TTTTTTTTGGTTCTTGTGCAACTTACTTCCAAGAAGATCTCTGGAAGTTGCAAATTGAAGATGAGTAGGAAGAGGTGAAGCGAGTTGCTGGAAGACATACATACAACTAGTTTTCCTCCAGATAAGTAACAAATAGTTTGTTTCTTATGGATTCTTGTCTCTCTGTTTTGCTTGACATTTAGCCCCCAAGTCATTTGGAGTTTGCATGTGCAGTTTGCTATGATGGATTTGCCTAAGCCCCCATAGGCCTTTCTAAAGATGTTTTGTCTGAGAAGATATATCTATTACATAAAAGAATATTAGAAATGCTTTTGCATCCTTTTTTTTTTTAAAGAACAATTGAACAAAGAAAAATCGAAGAGAATGCTCTTATCTTTAAATTTTGTTATAGTGCAGTTGCATGAATACTAATTTTAAAGCTTGTGATTTTTCAGGAGCCACTACAAGACTAATGGCATAGTCCCCAGCAGAGTCACCATTTATGTTGGGGTCTTTTTTTGTCGGAAGGCTCGTCTGACCTTGTTGATTCTTGGACCGTCACAGAGTGGTGAATCAAGCTTTCGTTGCCCCTTTTTTCTGAGTTAGCCAGAACTAGGCCCAAAACATCCCGAGAGAGAAGCAAGTCCCGGGGAAGTACTTTGTTCTTCTTCCAGTGGCTGTATGTTTTGTGCTGATGTTTCTAGCAGCTAGACAAAGAGTTGGAGACGGTGCATTGATGTTGCACAAGCTTGGCATGAGAGTTTACTTTAGTGAATCAAGATACTACTAGGCTTGGTATGAGAGGCTTGTGGTGTGAGAGCTAAGAGAAAATGAGCATAAAGAAAGGATTAAGGCTTGAGATTTTGGGTGTTTTCGGTAGCTTGGCGAAGAGCTTACGATGTCCGCATTTTCTTACCAAAGGTAATGACTATGGTTTCAAAGCTTGAGAGGATGGGTGTTTCAGATTTGGGATGAAGCTTTTTGTGTGTGAGAGAGAGAGAGAGAGAGAGAGATCTATATATATATATGGAGATAAAGGATGAGTGGATTGAGTAGATTTCCAGCAGCTTAACGAATGCTTGGTCTTGCTTTTGCATGGTTGAAGATGACTTCAAGATATTGAACCGAGATTGTACGAGCTTGGCATGAGAGTTGGAGTATGGGAGCTAAAGACCCGCAAGTTTAGCAAATGAGAATGCATGTGCTTAGCTTGGTGTGGATAGGCTTGAGTTTAGGTGTTGAGAACTTGTTATTTGTGGCTATGGCTATGGTGATTTAAGAGTTTCAAGAGAAGGATGATGGAAGGAAAAGCTTGAGGCTTGAAAGCTATGGTGTTTATAGCTTGGAAGGGTATGAGGAGGAAGGAAAAGCTTAGAGTTATGCTTGGTAAGGCTTTATATGGAAGATAGAGGATTTCAAGTCAAAGAAAGTAGAAGAAATGGTTGTGATAGTTGAGGAATGGCTGGAATGGCTGCTGAAATACTTGCAGCAACCGAAGGGAGGAAGGAAGGTGGTCTGATGATTGTTGGGGTGCTTGCAGCAGCCGAAGGGAAGAAGGATGGTGGTCTGATGATTGCTGGGCAGCAGCCAAAGGATGAAGGTTGATGGCTCAGGAATAACTGTGATGGCTGCTGGAATGCTTGCAATAGCTGAAGAAAAGATGAGTTCTTAGGGTTGCTTAGAGGCTTGCAGCAACCAAGAGGAGTTGGTCTTTCCTAGGCAATGTCTTCCAATTTATAGAAGGTGAAGGCTCTCTTTAGTTTCTAATGAGTAAAATGAAGTGTTGGAGCTAGTCTATTTCCAACAGGTAAAAGGGTGCATTGGGACATTCTTATTTCCAGCAGGTAAAGCTCGGCATTGGAAAATGACTATTTCCTATGAGTAAAAGGAGGTGCCGGAATTGGCTTGTTCCCAGATGATAATAGGGAGTGCTTGAAGGATATCTCATTTGCTCACCCACATTGGAGAACTTCAAGCAATGGACTTGGACTTTGGTGCTTCCAAGTAACTAGCTCAAGTCTCCATTATCCAAGAGCTTCCGTGGGCCTTGTGGACCTCCGTAACTTTCCACACCACAATCCCTCGTGCAAGCCCCATAAACTACATGACTTGGGTTCATGTGAGCTTGGTAAGTGATTGACATTTGAAAAATGTATTATTGGCATGGCATGCACACTATTTCTATATTTATTTAATGAATTAATTCCCAAAATACAACTTGAATTAACACATAATCAACATTATATGTTATATTGGGCTTTAAATGTCTTTGGGCTTCTCGTGACTTTTTGGGCCTCAACAATATCAAAAAGTAAAGGTAATGAATGTAATGGTGGTCATCTACATTCTCTCTATTTATAATACACATACAAAATTTATGAATAATCTCCTCAATAATAGTGTACAAATTCCAGTCAACATTTGCCTACAAAACAAGTTTGTGTACACATGTAGGGAGGGTGATTTTTATTTTATTTTATATCTTGGCCTGACGTGGGGAGGATGATTGATATTAATAAAATCTCTCCCCATAATCTCGAAGTTCCTAAAAAACAAAATGTTTGTTTGAATATTTTCTTTGTTAATAACCAAATAACTGGAAAAAAAAAACAAAATCCAATAGGATATAGTAAATATATAAATATCCTATTGGCTTGATTTTGCAAAGTCGTTATTAATTAAGACCTAATATATATATATGGCCATATATAATATGTAGAGAACCTAACTTCATTAACGTCACCCTTTGACTGCATGCAAACCAATAGGCGGGGCATTGCTCTTAATTAAACTGTTCTAAGATCAGCAAAACACCAATAATAAAACTCTAATGGATAGATCCAAAAGAGCCGTCGAGAAATTATTAGAATCAGATTTGCCACTAAAGAATCCAATAGCTCACTCGCTCTTGGGAACCTATAGCCTTTCCTTTTATACAACATACAAATATATATATATATATATATATATATGCGAGCATGACGGATTTAGGATTTTAAAATGGGGTGGGTTAGATTTTAGGTTCGGATAAATCTTATAGGGAAGCTTATGAAATTGATCATAATATTATACTAACCTCTCCGCACGCGCTTCCGCACATGCGAGAGGCTTTTTTTTAAAAAAAAACTTTAAATTTATTTGAAAAAAAGATAATGGGTAGTTGTTTTCCATGAAAATAGGATCAATTATCTGATTATTCTTTTAATTTTAATTTTTTTTTCTAATATGAGAAGTGTGAATTTACCATATTATTCTCATTTAATTAATAATTTCCAATTCTTAATGTTTGCATTATCCAAGGGTATTTTCTGGTATTTTAATGTTTCACAATTCTCTACCTTTTGCTTTATATATATATATATATATAGATAAACTTAATTTAAGAACATATCATTTTTATTTTATTTATTTAAAGAGTCCAATTTTACACCAACAATGCCAGCAACAATTGATTATATATGCTTAAAAATTAACATTAATTGAGAACGCACAACTTATATTGCAGCTTATTTAGTATATGTCATTTATACTAACAATAAGAGAAGAAAAACACTCGACTGGGCTATAGCCCAGTTTGTACATACTGCAGGTCCGTCCCAGTGTGTGAGAAGCACCCAAATCTTGCACCAAAGTTGTAGATTTTGATTAATTGTCCAGAAGGGAATACATGATTTCCTCATCAATAGGCTTCTCTAATTTGTTCAAGTGTGGTCCGAATTAACCACAAAAACTTTTACGAATCATGAGACACCTTTGAAAAACTGACTCCTTGAAATCTGTAGGATAATATTTGTTTGATAAAATTGTCCTTACAACTCCTGAACTGCCAAAAGACTTGGTTTTGAACTTTTGTTATATATTAACATATAATTGAAACTTCAGGTTCGAGTACATATATCAAATTTAAAAAGAATATTTGGTTTGGAACTTCATATCCAAATTTGTGTTAATATGATATTGTTAAAGTTAATAAAATAAAACGATAATAATTCAAAAATAAAAAATAAAAAACATGAAATCCAAATAATGTTGAAACTTTAGATTCGTAACATGATGTATATTTTTCAGCCCAAAATCATAATACATATGCACTTGTTGAAATATCAATTTGGAGGTTGACACAGTTAGAGGTTCTATAATTTACCTATTTTAATGCATATGTGGTCGAAACTTATAGTTTAGATTATACATAATTAGAACTTTGGGTTCTAAGATTTTTGAACTTCGGTTCATATTAGGAACTTCAGGTCCTTAAATGTAAATTATTGAACTGAAAACAAATAACTGAATATAACAAGAAAAATAAATTAATAATTAAAATATTAAAATAAAATAAATTGTTGGAACTTCTGTTTCCAATTAAAGAAAAATCAAAGAACTCCAAGTCTTGATTTTCTTTCTGAGAATTGCATAATTCCAAGTCCTTGTATAGATATTATATGGATTGAGAACTATGAGACTTTAGGTCTTTATTTAATTATATAAGAATAATTTAGGGAGTTCGGGTCCTTGCATAAAATAAAAATGAAACAAAGAAAATAACTAAGTAAAAATAAAATACAACAAAAATTAAAATACATCAATAAAATAAATTGTTGAAACTTCTAGTTCCAATGAAAAATGAATCAAAGAGTTTCAGGGCTTCATTTGCCTTTTAAGAATTGGGGAACTTCAAGTCCACAAATATTTATATTATAAGGATTGAAATATAAGGATCTTCTAGCCCTTACATGATTGAATAAGAACTGAGGAACTTCTAGTCCTCCATTAGTTGTATAAGAATTGAGATTCTTGAGTCTCTTACTTTGCCCCTGAATGAAAATCTTTGATTTTCGACAAATAACAAAATACAATTGAAATCTTGTAAGTAGACACACAAGATAGATATCTATAATAAAAACACAAATTCATCATAACTCATGCATATGTAAATGAGAAATATAATAAAACAATTCTCTATTTGGAATCTTGTCATTCAACTTCTTTCCATTTGATAAGCCTATGTAACAAGAGCTTTTATACTTGAGACGAAACTATGCTATCTCACGTGGTTAGAGATTCGTGCTGATAATGTGTTATGTAACTAAAGGAATTTGTAGAGAAAAATGAGGAGTAGAGGAAGACAATAGAAATTAGTCTCTAGAACTTGTCATCTTCTTCTTTGATAATCATCTATTTATAGGCTTACAATGATAGGAAGCTAACCTACAAATTATGAGTTAAAGGCCACTAATTACATAAGTTACAATATATCAAAAAGTAAAGGTAATGGATGTAATGGTGGTCATCCAAATTATCTATTTATAATACACATAATTTTTTTTATGAATTATCTCTTCTATAATAGTGTACAAATTCCAGTCAACATTTGCCTGCAAAACAAGTTTGTGTACACATGTAGGGAGGGTGAATTATTTATTTATTTTTATTTAGGCCTGAAGTAGGGAGGATGATAATATTAAGGGTTAATTACAGTTTAGTACCCTGAACTTACAACATTAAGGCATGTTAGTCCTTGCCTTTTTAATTTTTACAATCGCATACCCCGAGCTTGTAAATTTGTTACAATCCGATTCCACCGTTAGGGTTTCCTTTAGTTGTACCGTTAGTTGCTGATCTGGCACTGATGGGGCCCACTTGTCTGCTAGTTTCGAAGTCCTTCCGAGGGCATTTTCGAACTTGAATTTTTCTTTTTCCCGCCCTCACGCCCTCCAACCCTTGTCTTCAGATTAAGCCCACGTGGCATGCGGTGATTGGCTTGCAACTCATAAATTTTTAAAATTTCTATTTCAACTCGTCGTCCATATAGCTCGATAGGAACAAGAACCCTAAGTTCCCAAATTCTCTCACACCAAATATCTCCAAGTCCTCAAATTTTCTTCATGAAGTTATGAGAGCTAGAATGAGTGAGACGTGTCTATGCTTTTGTAGTGGGTTTGCTCGACTGGAAACCTCTTGGACCAAAGATAATCCAGGGAGAAGATTCTAGACATGCTGCCGCAAGGTAATTTCAGTAAATTCTTTGTTATTTGGGTGTAAGGGTTTGAAATTGTAAGAATTTTTGAATTGGGCGATTATTTAAGTTATTTACCTCATGTTAAGCAGAAAGGGTGTGGGTATTTCGACTGGTTTGATCCTTAAATGTGTGCCCAATCAAAGATGTAATTCTTGGGTTGTTGAAGAGGATAGATAAGGCTAATGATGAATTGAAGAGTTCGCGCAGGAGAGAGAAGCTATGTTGGTTTTTGATTGTTATTGGCGTCCTTGTTGCTATGCTCTCAGCAAATGCAACTCAACATAACGGTTCAAGTGGAACAAAGACAGTACTGGAACTTGCTTGATGGTTTCAATTGCTTTTTGTGTACTGTAGGTTTTTGTAAGACCATCAACTGGTTGTAATGAAATGGGTTGTATGAAATGTGAAATTGGAAATTCACGTTCCTTTTGCAAATTGGCATATCACATTCGTTTTGCAAATTTTTCAAAATGAGTGCATTGATCTTAGCCTGCCAACAATATCCCTAATGATACAAAAGAAGAGAAATAAAGACAAAATGCATTAATCTTAGCCTGCTAACAAAATTATAAGACTGCATTACACCAAAATAACAATGCATTACATGAAGCATTTCATACCCAAAAGGTCAAAACAAACCAGGCTCTAATACAGTTTGTCCATAACCCAAAATACAATTATACCAACTGTTGCCAAGAACTATAATGTAGTTTCTCCTTGGCCAAAATACATTACCAAATATGAGTCAGACCAAAGCCAGCAAACAACCATATATGCCTGTCCATACAAAACCCTATTTGATCCTATACACCTTCCAATACAGTCTGTCCATACCAAACACATTGGCCAAAACACCTGCAAATACAGTATGTCCATACAAAACCCTAATTGATCCTACACTCCAGTTTGTGATTCTTGGACAGAAGCATAATTGTTGTCTGTGGTGTTGCTTCGTTTAGTCCTTTTCCTCCCTCTAGTTGGATTGTTTGAATCTGTTGTAGACTTTGCTGCATTTTTTGCCTTTTTTTTGTCTCTCTTTTCCCAAAAAAACAAACAAAGACAGAATGCTATCACCTATGTCACAGAACCATCATTCCAACAAGCAAATACAATGTGTAAAGTGCAATTACCTTCAGTACTTGAGCTCTTTGCTTTGCCTTCTGTCTCATTTGATTCTTCCTCTCCATCTCAACATCATAATTGTCAGGTATGGGAGCTAGGATAGAACTTCCAACAACAGACTTAGCCTTCTTTTTCTTTCTAGATTGGGTTCTTTCATTTGATGGCTTATGTCTATGACATGTTACTGAATTATGACCCTTTTGGCCACATGTACCACATTTGAGAGAGTCTTGGTATCTTCCTAGCTTCTTCCCGCCTGTCTTGGTCTCTTTTTCACCAGACTCTTTCCTCCTAACCTTAGGTGGTCTGCCTGGTTGTCTATTGTACATAGGAGGTAAGATTTCAGGGAAATCTATTCTTTCCTATAGGTCCATTCCATTCACAGGTTGTATAATGTTCTCATATGCCTTTAGGAATGTCTCCTTCATGTAACACTTGTCTATATAAGTGTAAGGCCCATTCCCTCTCTTATGGTTAATAGCTGACACAACATGCTTACATGGGACACCAGATAAATCCCAATTCCTGCATAAGCAGGTCCTGTCATCCAAATCAACTATGAACTGCCCACCAGTTGCAGTATCTACTTGGAACTTGGGTCCTCCAGACATAATAGCAATGCAATCAGTAGCTTGTTTTTTGCTGGTTTCAAGTTTTGCTAAGGGCCTGGGACATATTGCACGCTCTCATCTCATCATCAAATCTCTTTTCATATGTATCCTTCTCATCAACTTAACCCTAATCTCCTTCATCATTGAAATTATTGGCTTACACCTAGCTGACATTATCCAAGAATTAAAAGACTCACATAGATTGTTCAATAGTATTGGACACTTCAAAGTAGTGTTGAAATGTGACCTTGACCAATGTCTTGGTGGTCTCTCTGGAGCTGTTTCACCTAAATAACATTTAGATTAGTAAATGTAATTTGAGTTCAATTGCAGAAAAATAATTGTGGTTGCAAATGCTCTTAAAACATTACCTGTTAGCAATGTATAAGCTTCACCATCTAATGTCCTCAACACTTCCATCACCCTTCTAAACTCTGGAACTGTGGTTGCAAATGCAGCCCTCCACATTGCATCCTTCAATATTTTTTCCTTGTATACCAAACTGAAGTTTGTAGATAGGTGCCCTGCACAATCACAATTAGGCACGACTTCCTCAAAAGCCTCCACCAAGCCTTATTGCTTATCACTTATGAATGTAAACCCATATTGGTTTTCCAACTCAATATCCTTCACCAGCAATTGCAAAAACCATATCCATGAATCCTTGGTTTCTATTTCCACTTGAGCATAAGCAATAACCCATGTCATATTATTGGCATCTAGACCAACAGCTGACAGCAACTGGCCTCCATAAGGACTCTTCAAATGGCACCCATCTAGTCCTATTACAGGTCTGCATTGAGCCTTGAATCCCTCCTTACAGGCACCCAAGCAAATGTACATTCTTTGGAACACAGGCCTCTGTAACAATGCATTGAAATCACATTTGATTTGCACTGTTGTTCCAGGATTTGTGTTCCTCAATTCTGCAGCATAGTCCTAGAGTCTAGCATATTGTGCAGTAATGGAACCTTCTAGGATTTTCAAAGCTTTATTCTTTGCCCTCCTAGCCTTGGACAGTGATATTCCACTGTTAATATTCCTCTACATTGTTGCCTTCATGGACACCACTGGTACAGTGGGGTTTGTCTTCACCTCCTCCACAAATGTTTGAGCCAACCATGAAGATCTTATCCCTTTGTTTTCCCATACCCTGCTACAAGTGTGTTTGGGATCTAGTCTATTCACTTGTAGTGTGTTTTTATGTTGCATCTTGGATGCATAAATCTTAAAAGGACAGTTCTCAGCTACACAAATTGCCCTAATCCTATACTTCTCAGACTTCATCCAACATATTTCCCATCTTTCTTTGATTGAAATGGCCTTCAGAGCCTTTCTGAAGCTAGGACTATCTGCAAACTGCATGCCACCTTCAAACTCTACAGTTCCTATGTCACAAGAAGGATTAAACTCTGGGAATCTATAACCAGTGCTCTCCTCATCTGATTGTGGTGTTCTCCTAAGGTGTTGCTCCTCATCACTGTCTGCATACATGTCTTCATTATCCACAAAGTCTTCCACAATTGAAGGCTTTGGTACTGATTGCTCAGCATTTGCTCCACTCCACTCACCATCCATGTCAACCTCATGTAAGAAGACTTCATCATCATCATCCTCATCAATACCATATTCATTATCCACAAAGTCAGGGTTACTCTCATCATCAGTTTCTGAAGAATCGTCAGCATCATCAGCTTCTTAATGAATTGAGGGGTTCCTCATCCTAACAGATCTTCTTACTTGATTGATCTCAGCATCTACAAACCCTTCATCAACTTCTGCCACCTTTTCTTTGCCTTTGGAAGTAGCTTTGGTGGTATCATGTTGTACACACCCTTCATCAACTTCTGCCACATTTTCTTTCCCTTTGGAAGTATCTCTATTTGTCTCATGTTGTACGCTGCCTTCATCAACTGTTGCCACTTTTCTTTGCCTTTGGTAGTAGCTGATTTCATTGATGGAGTTGGTTTCCTAGTCTTGTGTATCTCATTGGATGTAGCTTTATCCAACCTATCATGTACAACAATTGCTTTATCAAACTCTGGTAGCTCTTGAAGGATAACACCTGGACTTCTCACATCATCAGCATAATGATATACTTGTGAAGAATAACGGCAATACACATTAGAATCAGTCTGGCTATTCAGAACATCATCAATGTTGTCCTGATGATCCATGTACATGTTAATCATCCTAACCTCAGGCACATTTTCACACATTTGAATAACTTCTGAGTCAAACTCCACCCTCTTCAAAACACCCTCATCTTCAACCCTATACCAGTAATCAATCCTACCAATGTGCCCCAAATACACAGCCATGCAGTCTATTTTAGTTAAAGACATCTTGTCTTTATCCACATAATCAAAGTATGTAACAGTTCCATCAACGTAGGACTTGTGTATCAGTCTTCCACCGTGGTGCATTCGAATGCTAAATAAGCAATCATCGTCTGCATACATAGATGATCCAACATTAGGCTACTGTTACACATTGCATGGATTTATAGACATACACAGAAATCACCAACTAAACAATTACCACACAGAAAAAGCCAAGCAAACACTTTTACAATGCACTTTATTATACCACCGGGTTTGAATTATTAAACATTGTAAAGTCACTTTCCACACCAAAAGCCAAACATCACATGGGTTACAGTAGGACCACAGACCAACTTTCCTTACATAAAGGCTACTGACAACAACCAGAAAACCCCAAATATGCGAATTGGGAAACCCTTATCCCCACAACTGTGAACTTAGAAGTCTAGCACAAAAAAAACCCCATATTAAAACCCTCTTCCCCAAATATGCGAACTTTGAAACCGTTTCCCCAAAAAATTGAACTCAGAATCCTAAACCCCCAAATAAATCAATATTAAAACCCTAATATCCAAATATGCGAACTTCGAAACCTTTATCTAGAAAAAAATTCAAACCAAACCTCTATCCCCACATACCGTAAACTGGGTCGTCCTCTCCAGGTGGTCGTCGATCCCAACTCATCGTAGCCTTCTCTCAATCGGCTCTGCGTCGTCGTCCTCTCCAGCGTCTGACGGAAATCAAGTGGAAGATTTACAAGTGTGGAACATTTTTTTTGGTAATCTGGAGATTAATTTGTTGAAGACGCATTGGAGGCCGTGAGGGCGGGAGAGGCTGATTAATCCAAGTTCGAAAATGCCCTTGGAAGGACTTCGAAACTAACGGACAAGTGGGCCCCATCAGTGCCAGATCAGTAATTAACCCTTAATGTTAATAAAATCTCTCCCCATAATCTCAAAGTTCGTAAAAAAAAAAAGAATGCTTCTTTGAATATTATCTTTGCTAATAACGAAATAATTGCAAAAATACATATATATAAAATTATATAAAGAATTCTTCAATGAAAGGAGACTGTATATATATATATGTGTGAGAAGCACCCAAACTCTGCACTAAAGTTGTAGATTTTGATTGATTGTCCAGAAGGGAATACATAATTTCCTCATCAATACTAAAAAGGGTTCTCTAGTTTGGTCAAAGTGTGGTCCAAATTAAATTTCCGCCCTTCTAGAGGAACTAAGAATGTTCCAATTTCCAACCCTCTTGGTTAATGAACAAAGTTGAGGATAGAATGAAATTTATCAAGAAATTAAATAATAAAATAGTAATAAGATTGAGTCAATTGCCCTTACGAAAAAGGATTTTAAATAATAATAATAAAATGGAAGTTAGACTGGGTCAATTGCTCTATGTGTAAGATTGGTTTACTTACTTGGACGGATTCTAAGTTTTTTATTTTTAAGCGTATGCTTTTATACATGCATGTTAGACTCTTCTGTTATATCCAATTAATGGCTCAACCCCCGATTTGGTTTTGCTTCAGTCAACACTTCCGTGCCCCGTATAGGTTTCAACAATGTCAATTTCTATGGAAAGAGGTTTGTTTTTTGTGAACTCTAGCTTCACTGACCTGGACACAATGTTAGCTACATGTTGTTGTCCAGTTCAGTGAAAAAAAATAAAAGAGATTTGTTTATAAGAGTTTCCTTCACGTATTTATATTAACGACAAACGTCATGTCACTATATGTTGTGTAATTTAGTAAAATTAAAATAAAGAGATGTTGTTTTCGAGAGTTTCGTTCACGTCTGTATATTGATGATTGATAATTATCTAAGCATGTGCTTGAACAACTTAAGTTTCATTAGGTTTCCACAAATGAAAACGCATGTATCTTGTATTGAACAAAGACTATAACATACAAATTTGTTCTGCAAATTGATAGGGTAACTAAAAAGCACATTATACTTTATTTAGCAATGACGTGTTAGTAGGTTTGATGTGTCACAACAACCATGCAGGTTAGCAATGACGTCTTATAGGAAGTATTTTTTTCATACCAGAAACTGGAAGTACTCTTTATACATACCCTTAAATGTGATTAATCATAAAAACACATTAACATATTCTGTTTCTCCAACCGACGTCTAAGTACTATATAAATAGTATAAAAGGAAAACTTCGATAACATTAGACGACGATTTTAGAAAAATAGAGACCTCTAAAGACTGTTACATGTCAAGAACAACATAAACACCGACGTAAAGAAAGTTATCCACGTCTCTATTTGAAGGAATACCGTCGTGTATAACCTAGAAACCGCCGTGATTAACATATACTACATTCACTAAACTAAAAAACTGACATCTAAAATATATAAAAAAGCAAAAAACAGAAAACTTCGACAAACTTAAATGACGCTTACAGAAAAGAACAAACGTGTGAAGTATATTACATGTCAATAATCATAAACTAACTGACGTAAAATATATTAACTATGACACGCGCATGGAATGACCGTCGCTTATAAATTTTTCCATGTTGCTATGGAGGAAAACACCACCTTGTTAAATATATTTCACGTCTGTTTCTTACGAGAATCGACGTTTAAATGATAAAAAAAGCCCCTTGGACAAAATTAGACGACGCTTTTTTTATAACACTGACATCTGAAAGATTTAACATGGCACAACTTTACTGAGAACCGACGTAACAATTCCTAACCATGACTCCTGTGGTTATCCGTAGACATTAAAAATTATTTTGACGATGTGCACAGGAAAAGAAACACCTTGGATTAGAGCTTGAAAGGCAGTTCACGTAAAATAACAGACGTGGTTAAATCCTTCATTACGTCCCAAGAATCCAATTTGTCAACGCTGGTATGTCACTTACCACGTCGGTTTTTGTATAGGCCTTGACGTGGTTGGCCTTTTAAAAGTCGCTTTTCGCTTTTTATAACCCTCTTTGACGTGTGTATTCTCTGAGATGTCAATTGTTTTAGATGAACTGATGTGCAGAAGAGCTATCACGACAGTTAATGAAACTGAGTTGCCTTTATTTCCCTCTTTAGACGACGGTAATTATTAATCGGTGGGAGTAGTGTTTTCCAAATTCGTCGGTTGGAGAACTATCCTGTCGTGTTATTCTTAAATATACGATGTGCATTATTTTTATGACCGTCGTCGTGTTATTCCTAAATATACTACGGGTGGTTGCAGTTCGGTAACCGCGAATTTTTACCTAAACCGCAACTCAACCAACTATTTGCGGTATGGTGATTTTTGAAACCGCAAACTGACCGCATTACAGTGAATTAGCGGTTTAAAACCGCAAGTTCTTTTTGTGCCATAAAAATTCAATCTTCCACATTTTAGGCATAGTTTTGATGCTTCTTTTGAAGCCTTTTGAGTTCAAGCATACTTTAACCCAAAAATATAAATTCACAACCTCAACTTCTCAAGCATATATAAATTCACAACCTCCTCAACTTCTCAAGCATTCACAACCTAAAGAAAATTAAAGTTTCAATTCCAAGCATTCCAATTAAAGTTAAACTTCTCAAGAATTCACAACCTCAACTTCTCAAGCATTCCAATTCCAAATCCTTTAAAGTTACAAACCAAAAGGAAAATGCAATGCAAAATGAATTAAAGTTACAAACCAAGGGAAAAATCCAACTCAAAGTTAATTAAAGTTACAAACTAAAAGGAAAATGCAATGCACCAATGTTACAAACTCAAGTGTTGGTGGTGGTTAGTAGATTTGAAGGACCTGTTGTGTTGTTTGAGCACCAATGCTATCTACAAATAAAACAATATAAGTTTAATACATTTTATTATAAGAAGAAGCATAAATAACATAAGCATAAATAAACTAATTACTTACAAGATAAGTGGTCTTATTATACAACGGCTATGATTAAACAATAAAATGCAATTTTTATTTTTTTAAAAATATAGTCGCAGTTTGCGGTAACCGCAAATTGTGAAAATCAAATACCGCAACCGCAACCGCAAATGCAGTTTGGTTCTTCATACCAAATATGCGGTTCGGTTTCTCACGATTGTGGTTCTATTGCAATTAAATATCGTTTGATTTTTGCGATTTTTCGTTCTAAAATGCCACCCCTAAAATATACTACCCGCCACAAAATCACATGCGGAATTGCGAACCACGACGCCTATTCCGCCCACTGTATTATCAAAAGATTTTGGCCAATAGCTTTTCCACCATACATAGAAGTGCAAAAGTTTGCTACTTAGTTTGGTTGTACTAGGGACATCAATACTCAAATGAATCCAATATAAATAAAAAAGCAATCCGTTCCAAAAGATTGAAACTCAATACACTCTCTCTAATATTTTATATGACATTTGATTACAAACTAGCTATTAGTCTGGTAGTATTTTTCTTCATGCATGACACCCAACTTATTTATTTATAATCCACGGGAAGAGATAATTCACACCTTTTTCACATATTAGATTTCAACTTTATTGAAGACTTGATATCAAACATTGTTTGTGCTGGGGTTGAGGGAACCAAATATGCAAGGAGCTCTTCGTCAGACTCCAATATGGCCATTTCTTGTTCATCAAGGGTCACCCAAGCTTCAATTCCATCACAAAACTTTGTATCCACCAACGCAATTACGTTCTTATAGCCGCCTTTGCTGGTGACCCACGTAGGTTTTCCCCATCCGAAGTCCATTTCATACAGAGGGAGCTTGCACAGACTTGTGGCCCAATAAAGATTGATGTCCTTAGTGCTCTTCAGAAGTTGGCCCCTCTCTCTAATGCATTCAAACACTGCCAAGAATCCCTCCACACCTTTAAATCTGTTTGCCTTCTCAATGACAAAATCTGTCAAACCTTTCCTCATCGTGCTCACCAACTCGTGTAATTGGGTCTCATCCTCTTTGAACAAGATTGGAAGTGGCCAAAACCAATTCCCCATGGCATTTTGTGGCAGCTCCGGGAGCATTCTCCTTCGCAAGTTTACCATTTGGAACAAAACTGTTGGCCTGATTGGAGTCCCAGGCTTGGACTTATGAAAAGCAGCAATAGCACATTTTAAGATGATTGCCAAAACTAGTTGTACGTTTGTGGGGATGAAGTTTGGGACAACACCCTCAATTTTGGCCTTGAGACTTGCCATCTTTGAGACATCAAACACAAATTTCCTAGTGGTTAAATTTTCACTAGGCGTTTCCAAGGTCTTTGGGATGGCCGGTAAGTCTCTAGACGGCAACAAATTTCCTCCATTAAACTCCGGCAACGCTAATTGCCCTCCAACTCCATCATCATATTGATCTTCATCACGATTTATGGCGGCCCATGTTCGTGCGAATGTGTAGAGCGATGTTACATCTGCAATTTTGTGCGAAGGAGATACTGCAATAGCAATTCCTCCGCAGTTAAAAAAATTGATTTGAACAAGCAAAAGAACAGACCCCAAGGCTACTTGAGCTGTTTCATAATCGGTCTCGGGGATCAAGTGATGGATTAACTTGGGCTCTGGTTGTTGAAGAAAATCTGCAAGCTGGCAGTTAACCCTAGCTTCCAAGAAATGAGCCCCTTCGTCGTTGCACTCGATGAACGCAGGACCTTTGAGCCGGCCAGCCAATGGATAGAAGAGAACCAAAGTTTTGGATAGAGACTCTTGCAAGCGCTTAGAAGCATTGGAAACAAAACCGGCACCATGCCAATGGTTGGTGTACAAAAACACGAGGGTTCCATATAACGTAGGAGGTAAAATTTGATCCAAAAGAGAGAGCTTGAGAGCTTTAAGGTGATAAGGAGTCGGAGATAATGGCTTAATGATCTTTCTTGAGGTGATTTCGACAAGAGAACGGATAGAACTACCCATTTCCAATTGAATTAGAAAGACTCCCTCAAACTTTGGATTGGAACCAAGATTATATGTGTGTATATATAGATATACAGAGAGCTTCCATTGAGGGATCCCTCAAATAAGCTTATTTGAGGGACACTCCTTGTAGGCCCCACTCCGGATTGTATTTCACTAATCCAAACCGTCTATTTTGTAGATACTCATTCAAAGATCATCTCTACAAAAAATCACTTGAATCCGATATCATTTGACCACTCAATTAAGTTATTGAAATTTTAGCATTTTCTTGAAGTACCGTGTTCATTGATTTTGTAAGACACAATTGGATGTCGAAACGGTTTCCGATTTGTCTAATTTTTTGTTAGGATGATCTATGAATGAAGACCTAAAAAATAGATGGTTTGGATCATTGAGAAAAAAATTGTAGGGTACCCTAAAGGGCGTCCCTCAAATAAAATTATTTGAGGGATCCCTCAATAGAAGGGGACTGTATATATATATATACCAATAATTTTAGCCCAAGGTTGTCTTATGCTTCCTTGTTGGTCCCCCTTGTAGTGCTTTTCTGTAGAACGCAACAGAGTGGACACGCAATAGAGTTAACCCAAGTTAAATAATTATTTTGGTCCAGACTTATATGATTCATAATTTGTATATGATGCTTTAGGATCTCGAGCCTCTACATTTAGAGTTTATTTATTTATTCGTATTTTGTAAAATCTTCACCATCCTAATAATCTAACCATTTAAAACCAAACACATAATCAAACCTTTAAAAAATAATAATAATAAAAAATCAAATAACTTCAAATATTTAAAAATAATATTTAAAAGTCACATAATCTAAAAATTAGAAAACCAGAAATGCAACTTCCCCTCTCCACCCTTACCCTGGCCGCCACCACCAACACCATCCCCCATCTTTCTCCCCCAGCCCACCCAAACACCACCCAAGCCGCTATACCGTTCACCATCTCTCTCTCCCCTTTAATAATCTTTCTCCATATTCTTCACAGCCCTGCCTTAATTACCCCTAACCTTTCGTGAAGAAGCCTATAGCCTCCCTCCCACCCACCTCATGGAAAGGGAGTGGATTTTTCTTTCATGTTTTTTTATTTAAACAAATATTTGTTAAATTTAAATAAATTTTCTGATGAAAAGGAAAATTAAATTCTTATATTGTTGACATGTCATGCCTTTTAAATAGTTAGATTATTAGGATGGTCAAGATTTTGCGAAATGCGAGAAAATACGTAAACTCTAAATTAGGAGCTCGGGATTCATATTTCAGTACTAACTACTAATGATGATTGAAAATGGAGGCTTCCATCCGTATCTCCCTCATATATGATAACTAAGTTATTATCAGTTTATAATCCAAACACAAAATGCAAACTGTGCGAGTTCTTAATTAGTTCATTGAACCGTTTCTCAAGAAAATTTGGAAAATGGTGTTACCTCCTAAAATTAAGAATTTTTGTTGATTTTTTCGTTCAAAATAAAGTAAATACTCGGGATAAGCTTTTTTATTATTATTATTATTTTTATTTTTTATTTTTTTGGGGGTCAATAGGGATAAGCTTTCTTAGGTTATGGACATAGATAATATTTGTCTACTTTTGTAATAATAACACTGTCCACTTTTGCCAGGCAAATCTGGAATGCTTTGCGAAGCTTTCTGGATATTTCTATTCCATTAGGAAGATTTATGATTAAAAATGAGTTCTTATGTTGAAAACGAATATGCCAGCAAATAGTTATAAAAAAAAATTCCTACAAATAAAACGAACAAATGCTCCCAATCATGCAAAATCCAGTGCACAATATTCCTTTTTCAATTTTAAAAAAGCGGTAATATTTTATTGATAAAACATAATAAAGTACAAAGTAGTCATAGTGTCAAATATGAGGAAACTGAAGAGCAAAAAGGTAACTTAAGTTTCACTATTAAAACTGAACCTTGTCTAAAGGAACAATTGCTCCAAACCACTACACTAGTTGGTCATTTACAAGCATATAGATTTTTGTTATATAGAACTTTGCTTAACCTCTTCCTCACCATTTTTTCTCTTATAATATTCGTTTTCTTGCTACGTAATGTAATGCCCAAAGTTTTCTCTTATAATATTCATTTTTAATTTTTTCTTCTAATAAACAAAGTAGGACCCAAGATTTGTACGTGATGCTTCAGTGCCAACTGATAATTATTAATGGACCATATTTTTTTTAAGAGTTAGGCAGCTCATTGACCCATTCTTCAAATTAGCTACCCTTCTACACACCCACCCATCTACTGGTTTACAATTTCTTTGTACTAATTTGATGAATATGCTAATTGGTGTCACCAAACAAACAAAAATATAAGCAAGGATATGGAATAGGTGAAGAATCTGGCACACGGTAAAGATAATAAAGCAAAGAAAAACAAAAGAAGTTGCAGCACAGGAAGTTCGAGCCCTAATGTATGTATTTCTTTGCCTGTGCCTTCTAACATTAGAGATAATGCAAATGTCCAGTCAGATATCCAACTCCAAGTTGAAAATGTCAAGTGTTGGATTATTATAGCAACCTCATATAATTCTCTAACTTGGACGCAAAATCCCACAATAACCAAAAACAGTTCTGCATCTTCCTATCTGAACAAAACAGATTTTAAACTTACAAAACTTGAAAAACACCAGCCGTAATGCAAACTAGGGCATCATTTGAAGTGCTCTCTTTCCCCTCCCTATTGTGTTAATCAAAACCACCCAGCGGCGCTAGTTCTGGTTCAGGGAAGGGTCAATGCTAGGATCTTGCTTCAAAGCGATTTCTGCAGTTGTTCCTTATCCAAGCGAGTCTTGCAAGAAAATAGGAGTTCATATTGAGCTCCAAATATACGTTGGCGCTTTAGCCAAAAACACTTCTTCTGCAATTCATGCGGTTGTGTCTTTATGACCAGATATTGTTTCTTGATTTCCATTTCAAACTGCTCTCTGGACTTTTTATCAATATGAGGTGATCGCAACACAGTATATAAGACTTGTTGATGCTCAAAAATGGTTCGACACTTTTGGGCCCAACTTAGTGATGTATTTGCCTTCGGAATGTCCTGGGCCTCATTGGAGCGGCTGATCTCCACAAATAAGAACGCTCGGTAAGGCCTAGGGCACCGGTTGAAGCCTCTCCGATGCTTAAGTGAGTATGGAGTGAATAGCAAACTGGACAGGGTAATGGCTAAGTATGCCGAAAGTTCCCGTTACCTCCATTTTGGGACTTGTGCCCCTTTTATAAGTCTTGAGATGTGTGCATGTTGTGTATAATTTCGATGTGGGACTGTAGACATCCATTATGGGTGTTCCTCGTGTCCAAAGGATGCTTTGGGGTCTGGCCTTGCGCTTGGCAGTCAAGGGTGCCAAATCATTCCTTACCGATTCCTTCTTTTGTCTACGTGTCGTTCCTCTGTTGGTTAGTTAATTGTGGTATAAACAGGAGTCCGCCAAGTTCCCATCTGAGAAAGCTTATTAGTTGGGGACTTTCTTTTTTTTCTTCGGTGCCTCTGGCTTGCCGAAGGCCTAACTCAGCGCTCCGTTCGTTCGCACAGTGCCGTTTGATGACCTTGTCTGGGGCGAGGAGCCTGGGCTTTTCTTAGGAGGTGTTTGGTCTTTTTGTTTGAGGCATCCTCCAGGTTTCCTAAAGGTCACCAAATTGGTTATGCCATTCGGTAGTCATGTTCTTCTGAATGGCATGGCCTAGTTTGTTCTTCTGGGTGCTCCGATGGCGTTATTGTCGCTTGGGCTTCTACATGTGGTGTGTTCATTGGGAAGCGGAGACGACTACACAGAATGGCGCTTAGCCTTATGTGCTCAGCATGCAGATAGTCTCCTCCTTTGATTGGTGCCACGTGTCGCCACACACATGCGTAGCAGGGTAATTATGGCTTTGGTTGGGTTTTGGAGTTATATCGGTCACTCATTTTCCTATAAATAGGAGTGACTCCAGATGGAGGAGTCCCTTGTGTCCGTGTGAGCAATTTCGAGAGCTTTGCAAAGGCGATTTCCTGCGAGTACCTTCGGCAGCCAAGGCAATTTTTGGCAACATTTTCACGGGGGAGTGATTTCTGGCGAACTTCCACCATCTTAAAAACAAGGTATTTCCGCCTTTTCCATCCTTTTTTTTATTAAATGCACCTTTATGGCTTAAACTAGACTATGAACATGTATGAACATGAAGAACGTTCGGTAGTTTAGTTGTCGTAGGTAGCGATAGCCGTAGGACTCCATAGCTTGATCTTTTGCATGGCATTTAGTTTCCTTTTTTCTTGTTTGTAGATGTCCAATAGCGAGTCTTGGTATGATAGTAAATAACCTTTAGCAACGGATATGATATAGTCATACGCTTCGGATATTATCCGTTGCTGAAGGTTATTTACGAGATTGCCTTTGACATAATCTCCGATGTGTAAGTTGTTACCATGTGCCAAAAGAGTGTTGACCTCCGATGCCTAAACCTTTAACAACATCGAGGAATAAATTAGCACTGATGCTAAATACTCATTATGGCATCAATGATTTTGATTATACTGATGCATATTATGACTCACCACATCAAAAAAGATGCTACTGACAGGACCCGCCCCGGATTTCCTCAAAAATCGAGATGAATCCCGTCTTGTTATCGACATCACCCCGATTCCGGGACCACTTACTAAAAACCGAGACTTCCTACCAAAAATTTGGCAGAGTCTCCCTTGTAAATTGAACATTTCCCCAAATTTCAACCTGCTCAAAATTCACAGTTTAATATCCCAACCAACAACATGCTTCTAAACGAATAAACAGTTTACTACAAAGGCCTCTGGCCTCATAACTCAAATCCTAGCACGGGCGATAACAAAGCATATTGGAGAAATTCGATTACAACAAAACAGAGTTTAATGGGAATTAAATGATGAAAGATTCCTACGAAAGCTCAAGATTTGGAAGCACACGATCTGGCTCGGCTGGGGAGCACAATCAACTACTGGTTGGGGAGCGCAGACCAGAAAAGTGTGAGTGGACAAAAATAAAGTTGAGTTCAGTGTAAACCAACATAATATAACCCCCACCATTTAGAAAACCATGCAAGAAATCAAAATGCATCTCAAAACCATCATAGTCAAGTATATACATATCAAGTTAAATCAATACCGGATACCAAGTCCGAAATCCATAAAGAACACTTTACAAACTCACCATTCAAATATTATAAGTCCCGATACTAAACTCTCGAAAGCGTACCCATTGGCACGACCGGCAAGGAAGTATTCTCACCGAAAAACAAGAACGAATGAATAGTCGTATATATATACATATAAACATATAATATAAGAGATATATATAATATAAATATGACAATCACCTAGTTGTATCGGGGATTGGATTGTTTGACTAGTCCACATGGAAAAGCCCGCATAAAAGAATTCCTCAATTGACCATGTGGCTAGGGAACGAGCCGTCCAAATGGAGGACTAACTCTCAACCAACACGTACGGCCGAGACCCTCAAAACTCGTACGCTTATGACCAGTCCTACGCGCGCAGACTACCCAATCAAGGGTCTACAGCAACACCCCATCAAGGATGCCCCGGTTTCCAACATTTCAAAGTATCTCAAGTTTCCGTATCCAAGTTCCAAATCCGGGGAGGAACATAGGGTAGTGCTTATAGCACTCCAAACTGACATTCTATACTCAATTCTTTCTACAATCTCATCTCAAAAACCCAAGTACTCCTCACATAGACAATTATAGATAGAATTTCTCAAAATCCATAAATACATACTCAAGATACTCAAAATATGTCAACCCAAAATATATTGCCAATGCATCATAAAAATATCAATCTCAACAATTGAATAAATAATATATCCAATACACCATGAAAACATTATGCATACTTTTTTCCCATCATAAAACCATGTATAAGATTTGAAACCAAAGTCCACTCACAGGTAATCCCATGCTGCTTGACCCTGAGAGGGTCCCGCTTACTGCGTGTGTGTGGTTGGAGTACATATTTCAGAATGTGAATACAAGATTAATACAAAGCGTTTCGAACGAGAACTTTGAATTAAAATCCTAGTTTCCCGGGTTTCTAGTGAGTGTACGAGGAACGGGACAATCTAAAAGTTCCTAAGGGTTCCACAAGGTTTAGGATACACATCTCGTAAGTTTGTTCCGAAACGGACGGTTAGATTACTCACGATCCCAAGATCGAACGTTTATCGTAAAACGCAAATTTTAAGTTATTGAATCGGAACATGCGGGGCTCCGATTTACAATCCGCGAATTCCTACACGATCCTAGGAATGTCTAGAGTAACATATATTGGAATGGAGTCGATCTAATGGTCTGAACCTATCGAACCCGGATAACGCACAATAGGCATAAATCCATTCGATAGTCAACCAACATCGAAATTGAAATCCGATCACACCTACGCACTCGTGAGGACCAGGAGAACACATTGGGATAAAATGCACCTTTTTCTACAGTGACCATGAGCCACCACATGCGCCGGCAGTGCGTGGGTGTCCCAAGCGATAACACTTCGTCGAAAAATCTCAAATTAAGGCTCAAGACTCTTACCCTAGGTGTAACACCTTATTTGGAGTCACTTTTGTTCTTGGGCCTACCCCAAAAAGTGACCGAAAGTGGCCGGAATCGCGATCCCAAAACCATCCGAACCCTAAATCCAAAATTAACCCACTTACGCTAGAAATTTCTGAAATCCTACCTAACCATCAGCTAGATCATGGAAAATAGGTGGAAATCCATACCTTACACTACAAATTTGGTGGAGATTTGAGAGAGAACGAGTGGTGGAAATTTTCTGTGAAAAACCAGCTCGTTTTTTACGAAATCTGACGGCTGGCTGGCGGCTCACGACGAGAGGTGGGCTGGGGAATGACGATGAGGTCTGGCTGGATATTTTGGTATCGGCCTTGTGGCCCGAGTTGGGATGTGGCGAAGGTGGTGGCTCGTTGAGCCACCGGCTGGAGAGAAAAATCGAAGGGGAGGGGGAAGCTCGTGCGGGGAGAGAGAGAGAGAGTGAGGAGAGAGAGAAAATCAGATTTTTAATCAAACCCTTTTTGAAATATTTACAATTTTGACACTGAGTTTCTTTTGATTGTAACTTCTTCGTTACAACTCCGAATAGAGTCCACTACGTGTCTACAGACTCATCTCAGTACGATCTACCGAAACATACTAGTCTCTACCCCAAACTTTTTCCGGGTAAGAAAATGACCAAAATACCCCTACCCCAAGGGTAAATTCGTAAATTCATATTTAGGGTTTAATTGGAGTCGGGGTGTTACAACCTACCCCCATTATAAAAATTTCGTCCTCGAAATTTACGTACCTATCAATGGAAGAGATAAGGGTACTTGGCCCGTATCTGCGCCTCGGGCTCCCAAGTAACTTCTTCAACAGTTTGACTTCTCTACAAAACTTTCACTAAAAGAATGGATCTGGAGCGCAACCTTTGTTCTTTCCTATCTAGGATCTGCACAGGTTGCTCTTCATATGTCGAATCTTCTCTCAACTCCACGGGTTGATGTTCTAGAACATGAGAAGGTTCGAGCATGTACTTCCATAGCATGGATACATGAAACACGACATGGATTCGAGATAGTTCTATAGGTAGGGCAAGTCTATAGGCAACTGGTCCAATGCGTTCAGTGATCTCATAAAGTCCAATATAACGAGGGCTTAACTTCCCACATTTACCAAATCTCATCACACCTTTCCAAGGAGATAGCTTCAAGAATACCCAATCTCCAACAGCAAACTCAAGATCCTTGGACCTGTTATCCGCATAACTCTTCTGTCGGTCTTGTGCGGTTTTCAACTTCTCCCTAATCATCTTCACCTTCTCGATTGTTGCTCGGATACTGTCTACCTTTTCACTTTCTTGTCACCCACCTAATTCCAACAAATAGAAGTTCTACACTGCCTCCCACACAAAGCCTCATACAGAGCCATCTCAATGCTCGAATGATAACTGTTGTTATATGTAAGCTCCACCAAAGCAAGGTGAGTATCCCAATTATCTTTCAGCTATAAACACAAGATCTCAACATGTCTTCCATGGTCTGAATGGTTCTTTCCGACTGTCCATCAGTCTGTGGGTGGAAAGCAGTACTAAAACGTAACTTGGTACCCATAGCCTCATGTAAACACTTCCAAAATCGATACCAGCGCTCACACAATGGATACCAGCGCTCCATGCAACCTCATTATCTCATCCAAAAAGAGTTTAGCTAATTTTGACAAGGAATAGGTTTCTTTTGTAGGTAGAAGATGGGCGAATTTGGTGAATCAATCAACTATCACCCAAATTCCATCATGCCCTTTAAAAGTACGTGGAAGTTTGAAAATGAAGTCCATTGTGATATGCTTCCACTTCCATTCAGGGATCGAAAGTGGCTGCATAAGTCCAGATGGTTTCTATCGCTTCGCTTTCACTTGTTGACAAATCAGACATCTGCTCACATACTTAGCAATATCACCCTTCATATGCGGCCACGAGTAGTACTCACGTAGAGTCCGATACATCTTAGTACTACCTGGATGCATAGAGTAAGTGGAACAATGAGCTTCCTCCATAATTTCTTTTTTCAAGTCATCCTTGCTCTTGGGTACACAGAGACGAGTTCCAGTCACCAAGGACCCGTCTTCTCTTATTGCATAATCCGTCTATGTACCGTTCTCTACTTCCAACCTTATCACGCACAGATTAGGGTCTTCCAATGGGGCTGTAATCACCCGCTCAGTTAGAATAGGCCTCACATGCAAACTAGCAAGTATTCCTCCCTGTTGAGTCATTTCCAAACCCACACCGTCCTTCCGCAGTTCCACCAATAATGGAAGATAGGGCATTCTGAGATGAGCTAAGTTTCCACTGCCCTTCCTACTCAGCGCATCTGCTACCACATTTGCTCTGACGGGATGATGCTCAATCATACAGTCATACAGTCATAATCCTTAATCAATTCCACCCAACGCCGCTGTCTCATATTCAACTCCCTCTGAGTGAAAAATTACTTGAGGCTCTTGTGATCAGTGAAAATCTGACACGTCTCACCATACAAGTAATGCAGCTAAATCTTGAGAGCAAACACCATTGCAGCAAGTTCCAAGTCATGGACAAGATAATTCTGCTAATGCTTCTTGAGTTGCCTCGAGGAATAAGCAATCACCCAATCATGCTGCATCAGAACACATCCCAAGCCTTGTAAAGATGCATAACTATAGATCATAAAGTTCCCCGAGTTATCCGGAAGAGCCAAAACAAGTGCGGTGGTTAACTGCTTCTTTAGCTCCTGAAAACTCTGTTCACACTCCTCCGTCCACTCAAACTTAACATCTTTCCTTGACAACCGAATGAGAGGTGCTGCTATCGAAGAGAACCCTTCCACAAATCAATGATAGTAACCTGCTAACCCCAGAAAATTCCGTACTTCCGTCACGCTTGTGGGTTGCACCCAATTCACAATAGCTTCTACTTTGCGAGGGTCCACATAGATTCCTTCTGCATATATCACATGTCCAAGGAAGTCCACTCTATCCAACCAAAATTGACACTTATTGAACTTGGCATAAAGCTGCTTCCTTCTCAAAGTATTCAACACCAACCTCAGATGTTTCTTATGACTCTCCAAAGTTTGGGAATATACAAGGATGTCGTCTATGAACACAATCACAAAGCGATCCAAGTAAGGTCGGAACACTCTGTTCATGAGATCCATAAACACTGCTGGGGCATTTGTCAATCCGAAAGGCATCACCAAGAACTCATAATGGCCGTAACGAGTCCTGAATGCTGTCTTGGGAATATCTTCTTCTCGTACTCTGAGTTGATGATATGCCGATCTCAGATCAATCTTGGAAAAATACTTGGCACCCTTCAACTGATAGAACAAGTCATCGATTCGAAGCAAATGATATCAATTACGAATTGTCGCCTTGTTCAACTGCCTGTAGTCAATACAAAGTATCATGGTCCCATCCTTCTTCTTTACAAACAACACCGGCGCAGCCCCAGGGGAAACATTAGATCAGATGAATCCAAGATCAACCAATTCCTGCAATTGAGTCTTCAATTCACGCAATTCTGCTAGTGCCGTCCTATAAGGAGCTTGATGAATTGGATTCATGCCTAGAAAGAGTTCAATAGTGAACTCGGTTTCTCTCTGAGGAGGAAAACCAGGAAGATCATCTTGAAAGACATCCGGAAATTCACGAACAACAGGGACGTCTTCCAGATTCAGAGTGACTCCACGAGTATCTATGATGTGGACTAAGTATCCCACACATCCCTTCCCGAGTAACCTTTTTGCCTTTATGGCTGAGATGAGACAAGACTGGAGAACTCTACGCTCTCCACAGAATACAACTTCAGGTTGTCCCGGACTTTTAAGTACGACCCTTTCCGAAAACAATCCATCGATGCACGTTGTTTCTCCAACCAATCCATTCCTAAGATGATGTCCAGATCAATCAAGTCCAAGGGGATCAAATCGGCTTCCAACATTGCATCACCCACTTGGACATAACAACCCCTGAAAACCATGTCCGCAAACAGGACATCCCCCGTAGGTAAAGAAATGCTAAAGCTTCCTGTCATGGTTGTCAGTTTAACACTGGCATATGGTACGAAACTAGGTGCAATCCACTAACCAGTAATCAGTCACATGGGCATTTGTCTAAATAAATTGTCAATCTCAACCCAAACAGTTCCTTTGCTAACTGTGATGTACTTGTCATCATCTAGTTAGCAATCTCTCCTACCCTTCCTTGGTCACTCACAATACATTCCTATTCCAACTTACTACTACCCAGTCGAACCTTCTCTAAGGGTTCATCGTAACTTCCCAACAGGATTAACTTCGGCCTCACACCAGCCAACCCAATAGGCATTCGTTAAAGCCGTTTCGAGATCACAAGAATTACCTTATGGTCTCATCAGAATAAGAAACAGAATCTTGTTACAACCAAAATCGCTACTCCTTAAAAGAGTTAGTCAACTCTCACAATCAACCCAACAACCTTACTAATCGGAAGTAAAAATTCACAACGTGTTAGAGGAAACGAACTCGTGAAACGTACTTGGAACGTCTTATGAGGTCAACCACACCAAAGAGGCATTCTTCTAGAATGGAACACTAGACGCTTAACACTACTAAGGGAACACACAAGGTATGGACTCCACAGGAAATTGAATCTAATGCTCTGATACTAAGCTTCACAGGACCCGCCCGAATTTCCTCTAAAACTAAGACGAATCCAGCCTTGTTACCGACATCAACCCAATGTCGAGCCCACTTACTATAAACCGAGACTTTATACCAATATTTGGCAGAGTCTTCCCTATAAATTGAACATTTTCCCAAATTTCAACCTGCTCAAAATTCACAGTTCAATATCCCAACCAGCAACATGCTTCTAAAGGAATAAACAGTTTACTACAAAGACCTCCGGCCTCGTAAATCAAACCCTAGCATGGGCGATAATATAGCATATCCAATAAATTGGATTACAACAAAATAGAGTTCAATGGGAATTAAATGTTGAAAGATTCCTACAAAGGCTCAAGATTTGGAAGCACACGATCTGGCTCGGCTGTGGAGCTCAGTCAACTACTGGCTAGGGGGCGCAAACCAGAAAAGTGTGAGTGGACAAAAATAAAGTTCAGTTCAGTGTAAACCAACATAATATAACCCCACCGTTTAGAAAACCATGCAAGAAATCCAAATGCATTCCAAAACCATCATAGTCAAGTATATACATATCAAGTTAAATAAATACCGGATGCCAAGTCCGAAATCCATAAAGTAAACTTTGCAAACCCACCATTCAAATATTAGAAGTCCCAAAACTAAACTCTCGAAAGTATACCCATTGGCACGACCGGCAAGGAAGTATCCTTACCGAAAACAAGAACACATATATATATATACATATAAATATATAATATAATAGATATATATATATATAATATAAGAGATATATATATATAATATAAATATGACAATCACCTAGTTGTATCGGGGAAACAATCCAACTGGGGGATTGTTTGACTAGTCCATATGGAAGAGCCTGCATAAAAGAATTCCTCAATTGACCATGTGATTAGGGAACGAGCTGTCCAACTGGAGGACGAACTCTCAGCCAGCACGTACGGCCGAGACCCTTAAAACTCGTACGCCTGTGACCAGTCCTATGCGCACAAACTACCCAATCAAGGGTCTACAGCAACACCCCATAAAGGATGCCCCTGGTTCTGAATTTCCAAGTATCTCAAGTTTCCGTATCCAAGTTCCGAATCCGGGGAGGTACATAGGGTAGTGCTTATAGCACTCCAAACTGACATTCTATACTCAATTCTTTCCACAATCTCATCTCAACAACCCAAGTACCCCACACATAGACAATTATAGATAGAATTTCTCAAAATTCATAAATATAAACTCAAGATACTCAAAATATGTCAAAACCCAAAATATGTTGCCAATGCATCATAAAAATATCAATTTCAACAATTGAATAAATAATATATCCAATACACCATGAAAACATTATGCATACTTTTTTCCCATCATAAAACCATGCATAAGATTTGAAAACAAAGTCCACTCACAGGTAGTCCCACGCTGCTTGACTATGAGAGGGTCCCGCCAGCTGCGTGTGCGTGATCGGAGCACCTATTTCAAAATGCGAATACGAGATTAATACAAAGCGTTTCGAAAGAGAACTTTGAATTAAAATCCTAGTTTCCTGGGTTTATAGTGAGTGTACGAGGAATGAGACAATGTGAAAGTTCCTAAGGGTTCCACAAGGTTAGGATACACGTCCCTTAAATTTGGTCCGAAACGAACGGTTAGATTGCTCACAATCGCACGATCAGACGTTTATCGTAAAATGCAAACTTTAAGTTATTGAATCGGAACATCCGGGGCTCTGATTCTCGATCCGCGAATTTCTACACGATCCTAGGAATGTCTAGAGTAACATATATTGGAATGGAGTCGATCTAACAGTCTGAACCTATCGAACCTGGATAACGCACAAAAGGAGTAAATTCATTTGATAGTCAAACAACATCCGAATTGAAATCCAAGCACACGTACAAGCTCGTAAGGACCAGGAGAACACATTGGGATAAAATTAACTTTTCTCTACAGTGCCCACGCGCCACCACACGCGCTGGCAGTGCGTGTGTGTCCAAAGTGATAACACTTCGCTAGAAAATCTCAAAATTACGGCTCAAGAGTCTTACCCTAGGTGTAACACCCTATTTGGAGTCACTTTTGTTCTGTGCCTACCCTAAAAAGTGACCGGAATTGCTATCCCAAAACCAGCCGAACCCTAAATCCAAAATTAACCCACTTACGCTGGAAATTTCTCAAATCCAACCCAACCATGAGCTAGATCATGGAAAATAAGTGGAAATCCATACCTTACATGACAAAGTTGGTGGAGAATTGAGAGAGAACGAGCGGTGGGAATTTTTTGTGAAAGCCCGCTCGTTTTTTACGGATTCTAGCAGCTGGCGGGTGGCTCACAACAGGAGGTGGGCTGGGGAATGACGGTGAAGTTTGGCTGGATATTTTGGTATCAGCCTTATGTCCGGAGGTGAGTGGTGGCGAAGGTGGTGGCTCGGTGAGCCACCGGCTAGAGAGAAAAATCGAAGGGGAGGGGAAAGCTCGTGCGGGGAGAGAGAAAAAATCAGATTTTTAATCAAACCCTTTTTGAAATATTTACGGTTTTGCCATTGAGTTTTTTTTGATTGTAACTTCTTCGTTACAACCCCGAATCGAGCCCACTATGTGTCTACGGGCTCATCTCAGTACGATCTACCTAAAATTACCAGTCACTACCCCAAACTCTTTTCGAGCAAGAAAATGACCAAAATACCCCTACCCAAGGGTAAATTCGTAAATTCATATTTAATTAAATAAAATAATTTAATTAAGGAATTTAATTGGAGTTAGGGTGTTACAGCTACGCTGTAGCAAATTATGGTCTATGCATTCGTTTTTTGTGTTTATGCTGAAGTGGAAATTCTACAAATGGTTTGAATTTCTACAAATTTTATTGACCCTTCTAATTATAGGCTTCAGTTTTCATGGACTGCTGATGTTGTTTTTAATTTTTAACATCAGTTGTTATGGCAAAACTGAGGTTGTTATACATGATGTAAATATAGAAACATCACATCCATTTCATATATATTACCATTACAACATCAAAAAGCATATATATATATATAGGTAAACTTATGAGTTCTCCTGCCATTAAACCAAAATCCATCCATCATCCATACATATATAAGCAACATACTATCAAAACAACAAGGAGAATATTCAAACTCAAATCCATTCTAGCACATGACATGCCCATTCATCTCGAACCTCGTCCAATTGCGTTTAGGTGTAAAATTTCTTCTTTTTCTCACTTCTCACATATTGAAATTAAATGAAAAGAGCAATGTAAAGAATCCATCAAATACCAGCTTTCCAGTCAAGCCAAATGTACCTAAAGAGAGATCTCTAAAATTTGAAGAAATTGATGCCCAAAGTGAAGACTATAATCAATTAAGCAATTCACTGAAAAAATTTAGTTTCCATATTATAAAAGAACCTTCCATATACTAATTGCCTAATTTTTCCAGTCATGCTCTAAATCAATCTGTATACCTTTAATTATATCACAACCATACCTTCAAAAAATCTCTCAGCAAGACAATAATCACCCAACAAGGTAACAATTGCAATAATATCCACACTCCATAATCATATTACGTCATGCTAAAAACAAAAGTTGCATATAATTTGTACAAGTACCTTAGTTCGAAATGCAAGAGTACAAGTCCATTTCCCCATTGGTAACTACATATTGTAGAGCAGAACCCATTTTTGGATAACAAGAGACATTAATGTGTTTATATGTATATAGTACAATCCCTACCAGCTGTACAAGTCCATTTCCTTATTGGTAACGACATACTATAGTTCAACTAATTGATGCTTAAACTCAGTCCAGCATGATAAACTAAAGCTTTTGAAGCCATCAAGTTACACTAACAATTTATAAACCAGGGAAAACAATGATGGGAGCCCAACGAAGGAGAATCACAAAGAGCATTGAGATTGGGATCTAGGGGTTTGAACTATGATGGGAGGCCAACAAGGGAGAGATCACTGTCGGGCATAAATGATTGTGCTACTTGAAAGTAATTATTAGACTCATATTGAACTGAACATAGTGTTACCTTACTGAATAACTAACAATCATTTCAGTAACTAAAAACAAAAATAGTGGTTTGCAGATACCTTTTATCTTCCCTGCACATGCAGGCTGTTCATAAAAGTGCGTCGGTGCATATTGTAAACAAAAAGAAAATGACAAACAAATAGTTGTCACATAGAAGCTTTACTTTTCTTATTACTTTATGTGCTAAGTCTTCCTTTATGGTTAGAGCCTCCAAAATCATGCCAATCTGCCAAGAGGCACATATATGTATTAACAAAGAATGACTATGTATTAAATAGCATGCTTTCATTAGTCAGCTGTTCGCAAAAGAAAGGGGAAAAAAGGCAGAACAAAACTATGCAGATTAGAACATTAGCATGCCCTGTACAACTACCAAAGGGCAGGGTGCATAAAATAGAACGCTAAAAACTTTTCTCATGTTACTTCAAATAGAGTAAAGAATAGAAAAACATTGCACCATGCTTGTTGAATTGATACGCTACAAACGACATTTAAGTAAACACTGCAAATGTTGGGCAGTTGTAAGTAAAGAAATGATTACTGTATTTCAAAGAGATTATGATGACTACCTGTTGCTAGCGATATTAACAGTGTTCTTTAGCAAGGATGCCTGCATAAAGCATAAAGGGGATGAAAGAGAAGGTAAACATGTATATGACAAAACAAAGATGCTAGACTAAGTAGAGAACGGAAAATACTAAGTTTGTGACTGATGCTTTCAGGGGAAATGCCCGGCATATCGTCGTATGACTAGGCAAACAGTTTAGAATGATGGTGAAGAAATTATGTGAACTCGGATCGGAGGTCTGCCGTAAGTGTGGTGCCGATCTTCACACATCGATCCAGTTGGTTCTCATGTAAAACAACAGTTTCCAAGTCCTCGGCTTGCTGGGCTTCTGGCATCGACGCTTCATCCCTGGGATCATGTGGGGGTTCTGTGCTGTTTAGCACCCTTGCTAAGGTGAATGTCTCCCTAGGGGGTTTGAGGGAGGCCGATTTGAGTGCCGTCGCATGGCAAGTCTGTGTATTGAGCAGATCTCCCTTGATTACCCCTGTGCTGCGGCAAGTAAGGAATTTCATGAGCAACATATGGGGGGAGAGGTGCACCTTGATTCCAGTGAGTGCCGTTCGGCCTACTATAACATTGTACGCCGTTGGGCAGTCAACAATAAGGAATTGATCGTACACCATAGTCTTTCGTGGAGCCATGCCAAAGGCGATGGGTAGGCTAACACTACCGACTAGCCGAACTAGATCTCCTGAAAAACTAAGGAGGGGGTGTTAGCTAGCCATTGAGATGGCTGTTGTTTATCCCCAACTCTCCGAATGCATCGACGAAAATGACATTGATTGAACTGCCCGTATCAATCAAGATTCGTCCTACATCAAAATTGGCAATTTCGACTCGGACAATCATCAGATCGTCATGTGGGTAAAGGATCCCATCTTCCTTTTTTCATGGAAAGTGATGGGTTCCCACCAATCTTCGGCACCTTATGATGTCGGTTGCTTTCAATGTCAAAGACCTGGGGGTATTGTGCTACTCGGATGTACTGCTTCCTCGATCGGTTTGATATGCCTGCTAAGGTTGGACCTCCACTTATGGTGCTTATTATATTAATTTGTCGATTGGTGTTCAGAGCAGCTACTTGTTGCGGCCTAGCGATGTATTGATCCAACTTGCCCTCTCGAATTAGGCACTGATTGATTTTTCTCAAACTTATGCAATCTTCGATATTGTGGCTGTTGTGCTAGTGGTAATGGCAGAATTTACCGGTGTCCCGATTATCTTGTCAATTAGGTTTCTAATTGGTCAGTTTTGATATAATTTCATGTTCGTTCATCAGAACAACCTCGTAAGAAGTGTTGAGTAGAGTGCAAATCTCTTGCCTTTGGTTATGATTCGGCAGGGGTGCTCAGTGATTATTCCAGGTGTATTTGTCTCTACCCTTCTTAATATGCTCTTGTCAAGAATTGGGA
Source organism: Prunus persica (assembly GCF_000346465.2). Taxonomy (NCBI): domain Eukaryota; kingdom Viridiplantae; phylum Streptophyta; class Magnoliopsida; order Rosales; family Rosaceae; genus Prunus; species Prunus persica. The sequence continues at coordinate 5,457,016 of NC_034015.1, forward strand.
GCATTCTTCCGCTTGTGGCTAGTTTGGTGCCCACCAGACTTGTCTATTGAGGCATACTAGTGTTCTTGTGCCGAAAATTTTTGCTGTCGAGGTTCATCTTAATGAGCCGAAGGCTCGATTTTCGAGTAGAAGTTTCGGCCTTCCCGTGGATGGTGGCTTGCTTCATTAACTCATCGTAAGTAAGCCAGTTGCTATTGTGTACCAAGTACCAGAAATGGGATGACCGAAGGCCACTTTTGAAGGAGCCGAAGGCTGCCCTATTGTCCATCTCCGGGCATCTTAGTAATCATGACTAAACCGTGCGGCATATTCTCGTAGGGGCTCGTCGTCCCTCTGCCGAATGGTGTATAGGTCGTTGGCCGAGTACAAACGGTCTGTTTGTATCATGAAATGATTTAGAAAAATCTGCTTTAGCTCATCAAAGAAGTCTACTATTCTAGGTTCCAATTGGTAGAACCAGTTAAGGGTTGCGCCTGTAAGTGCAGATGGGAAAGTAAGCATTGTCCTTCGTCACTAAGCCCCTTGCACCCTAGAGTCTATTGAAAAGAGTGAAGATATGGCAGGGGCTGCACATCCCTCTCTTCCCGGGAGTGTTTTATGCGTTTGGTGAACAATCCCGGTCGAAGCTTTCCGCATTCTGCTTCTTGGGAACGGGTTCTGTCATCCTTCATTTTCTGAACTCTTTGGAAGAGGAGTCGGATGATGGGGTCTCGGCTAGGAATCTCCTCTGCTTCATGATCCGCCGAATGTCGTGGGAATCTTCTTGGGTGTACTTCAGAGTGCCTTGTCGATGTTGCTGAACGATAGGTGGTTTCACAAGGTCCAGATGGAACATACTCACAATCTGAGTTTGCTATTGATTATAGACCCTGTACTCGCCGAATTGGAGATTTGTTACCCAGGACTTGCATTTTTGAGTCGTTGAGTCGTGCCTCAATCCTGATCTGTGATCTGTTCCTTTCTTCATGTCGGTCCAGTATATGGTGGCGACAATCGGAGTAGACTTTTTGCGGCACATGGGGCCTTTTTTTTTTTTTTTTTTTTGTAGCGGGACGACTAGATGTTTGGAAGGTGTGGATGCTACCTTAGCCCAATTTTTTTCCCTTCTTCTACCCATAAAGAGCCTGCAGACTCTGGGAAGATTGGTTATTCTAGATGTTCTGTGTCTGTTGCTGATTGAGCTATTGCTGTATTTCATCCACCTTGGACGAAAATATGTTGTTGTGTTGCTATAATCTAGCCATGTCTTGCCAAAGAGCTGTGATTTGAAATAAGAGCTCAGCTTCAGCAATGGTTTGGATAATGGGGGAATTACCGACCAGGTTGCATGGGGGTAGTGCTGGGCTAGCTCTGCCTTGCTTTCCAAATGACAACCCTTCTTGTTTTAGGAATACAGGTACTGATGCAGTCCCCATGCGATAGAGACGGTGGGTCGATTATTGTCGTTTCCCACAGACGATGCCAAACTGTTGATGTTCAAAAATGGTTTGGCACTTTTAGGCCCAACTTAGTGATGTATTTGCCTTCGGAATGTCCTGGGCCTCGGTGGAGCGGCTGATTTGCACAAATAAGAATGCTCGTAAGGCCGAGGGTAATGGCTAAGTACGCCGAAAGTTCCCGTTACCTCCATTTTCGGACTTGTGCTCCTTTTATAAGTCTTGGGAGGTGTGCATGTTTTGTAGAATTTCAATGTGGGACTGTAGACACCCACTGTGGGTATTCCACATGTCCGAAGGATGCTTTGGGGTCTAGCCTTGCTCTCGGTAGTCAGGGGTGCCGAATGATTCCTTACCAATTTCTTCTTTTATCTACGTGTCGTTCCTTTATTGGTGTGTTAATTGTGATATAAACAAGACTCGTGATTCAGGCAATGCAATCCTCTGTGTGGAAGGTGGAAGCCCCCACAAAAGGCTTGGGCTATGAAAAGATCGAATCACTATGCATATCTTGGTCGCCATTACTTTTGGTGCTCTTTCTTTTTGGCTGACTATTTTGACAATTTATGATGGATTACTGCCTAAAGATACACAATTTATTGAAATGATGTGCAATTGAAATTTCATGAATAAGGATCGTGATGATGCTTTTGATTTCTTTGATGAAATCACAGAAAAATCTCAAATTTGGACAACTTCCAACAGTTCTGACATCATTATCGAAAAACCCAAAGTTTCTACCAACGCTTCTAGTGGTATTTGTCAACTTAAAGAGGAAGATGGTCTTAAAGAGCAAATAGGGAAAATGGCTAGGGAAGTTGAAACTTTGAACTCTAAATTGTTACGTGAAATTAATTCAGTTGCAAATGAAGAAAATTTTAATATTTATGAAGTTTGCGAGGTCATGGGACATGCAACAAAAAAGTGTCCAACACTCCCAGTTTTTAGAGAAATGTTGCATGAACACGCAAACTACATAAATCAATCTTCATCATCGCCTTTTTCTGGAACTTAGAACCCACAATGGATAAATCATCCAAATTTGAGTTGGAAAAATAATTTTAATGATAATATGCCAAAAAAGGAGCCTAATTTTACTTCTTATTCTCCATAGTGCAAGGACAATCTTCACAATTACAAAGTTTGGAAGGTGTGTTGAAGCAATTCATGCAAAGTCAGAATGCTACTAACGAAAAACCTGCACAAGAAATTGGCGAGATTAAGAATATTCTTTCGAAACTAACTTCTGCAAGGACAATCTTCACAATTACAAGTTTCCTGCTCAAACTCAACCTAATCGTGTTGGACAATTTGAGGTAAACATTCCTTCAACTTCAATCTCTTTCCATGATAATAAGCATGATCAAGTTAAAGTTTCACTAGTCTTCAAAGTAGAAAAATAACTGGGCTAGAAAATTAGAAAAATGTGGAAAAAGAAAAGAATTTTGGAATTCTAGAAGATTACTAGTGACAATCTAGGCACTCAGAAGGACCTGTCACTCTAGGCATCCCCTGTGCTTGCAACAACTATGGTGAAAGTATGTGAAAACATCATAATCAAGTAAACAACGAATAGCAGATAATGATAACTAGTCAACCGCAAGAACAGAAACCCAAAAATGTATGAACAGCACACAATGACTAGTCAACTATCAAGAACACAAACCCAAAAAATAACGAAGCTGCAAACCAGAAATTATTCACCCAGAGACCTATTGTAACAACCTGATCCTAAATTAATATTTAATTATTAATTTATTCAAGTAAAAGATAATTTTACCCCAAAATATTTTAATGGTTTAACAGTTGACTTTTTATTTGGGAAGGAATTGTAATTTTGCCAAACCGGTTTTTAAAACCAGAATCTCTCTCTCTCTCTCTCCCTCTCTCTCTCTCTCCCGTGAGCCTTTCCCCTCCCCCCCCCCCCCCCCCGTCTGCACAGCGCCGCCCTCCTTGCACCATAGCTACCACCTCCAGCCACTAGGGGCCACGACACAGGAGTCAAACGGATCGGACCGGCCCCGCCGTCATACCCCAGCCCTTTTCCTGTCGGCATCGTTGCTCCTGTCTCCAGAATCTGCCGAAATCGAGCTGGTTTGACAAGATTTTCTCACCGTTTGATTTCTCTCCTCCGGCCGCTATTTCCCATAATCAAGGTATGGATTTCGACCTATTTTTCTTGCTCTAGCTGATGGTTGGGTAGGATTTGAGAAATTTCTAGCCTAGGTGAGTTGATTTTGAATCCAAAGTTTGGCCAGTCTTGGGATCACGATTCTGGCCACTACTGCTCATTTTTCGGGGTACGTCCAAGAATAAATGTGTCTCCAAATGAGGTTTTACACCTAGGGTAGGAAGCTTGGCACTTAATTTTGAGAATTTTTCGGTAATCGTTATCGCTTTGGGTACCCACACGCTGCCGGCGCGTGTGGCGACGTGTGGGCACTATAGAAAAAGGGCATTGTGTCCTAAAATGATCTCCTTCTCCCACGAGCGCATAGGTACTTTCGGATTCTAATTTGGTTAACGTTTGAAACCCGAACGGATATCGCCTATTGTGCAATTCCCAGGTTCAGTTCGTTCAAACCGTTGGATCGTAGTCAATTTCATATATGATGATCTAGACAATCTCAGGATCTTATAGAATTTGACGGATCGTGAATCGGAGTCCAGGATTCCTCAAAATCGCGAACCCTAGGCAAGATAAATTGTATTCACCCAATCCTGCGACCGTGATCAATCTGAACGTTCGATTTGGACAAAACTTGCAGGGTAGGTTCAGAAGAGTGCGTTGAACCTATAAGGACTCCAGGATTTTTGATCTAAGGTTGTGGGCCCCGCAGGGCTGGTTGACCAGGTTTTGGCGGTTTGACCCCTCGGTTGACTGTGAGTCTTTCGAGGCAGTTATGTCATTTGAGAAGTGTTAAAATCACCGTGTAAAGGAGCCTGACCAAGAATGAGTTATCTGGGTCATGTTACGGATTGAGTATAGATAGTTATTTATAGATTGCTAATGTACCTTATAGCTGAAAATGATGAATCATGGCCCTTGGTTTTTATCAGATTGTGATATATATATATATTCTAAATATAGTTGAGAATCAATTTATCAGAAAGTTGATATAAAGGTCGGGAAATGAATTGTGAAATAAAGGGGAAATTATTGATATAAGTTTGGGATGTGGTTGTTCAACCCACCACGAGGGTACCCTTAGTTGATTGAAACAGTGTCATTTATAAATAATGCCCCACGTGTTTTGGGAACCCTTAAACTGTGCGGAGCGAGGAATGCGGCTCATGTTGACCGACGGTCCCCTGAGGCCTACGAGGATTGCGGCTCGGATAGAAGTGGTATCTCCGAGGCCTGCAAAGATTAGGGCTCGAGTAGACTTGGTGTCTCCGAGGCCTACAAGGATGGAGTTGATTGTATTAATGGAATTCACAGATCAGGAATAGGGGTACACCTCGGTGGAGAGAATTTCAGTTTTGAGATGTTCTTAAACTAAAATAGAGGGCGTTCAGTGTATGACATATTTATATTCAGTATATGACTGATACGAGTACTGGGAAGTTACAAAGTATTGCTTTAGAGTTGTGAATATGATTGAGTATAACACACACATGAGAATTCAGTTTGATTTGCAAAACACATGGCAATATGATGAATGAATAAGATATTCAATTACATTATTAAAGGGAAAGAACTACGTGTGGCTTGATCCCTCAGTAAGGGTGCGTAGGCAGCCTAAGGTTACAAGGTGCAGCCGTGAGTTGAAGTGTTTGAGATTTCTAATGTACTATTGATGTTCTGAAAGCTGAGATGAGTTTTATTAGCATAATGATTTATTTGATTTTGTTTAGGCTTGAGGCCAGAATGATATGATGCTTGATTGCTTGGATATAATTTAATGCATGCTGAACAATTGGGATATATAAATGTTTGTTGACAAGTGGAAACTTTTGGGAAACGAGCAAATTATAGGGGAGGCTCTGCCGAATTTTCTGCAGAAGTCTAGCTGATAGAAAAATTGGTTTCTAATTAGAAGGGCAATTTGGTCATTTGTACCTAGCATTCACCATGTGTCGGACACGCACAGGGTTCGGCTCGGATTTCAAAGTAGAATTTGGGTCGAGTCCTGTCACCTATCACTGGGAAAAACTAGAGGTCATCAACCGACTAGGCAATCCACTAAGCAAAGAAGATTCTTACAAAGAAACACAAGCAAGCTCAAGAAATCCTAGATCTATTTAGGAATATAAGCTATACCTCCCTTGTGCAATCTTCTTCTCCAACTTAGCAATGCTAGCAGCTTAGTCCTTCATGGCAATGGCAGCTCTTTCTTCAGCTCTTTCATCCCATGTCACCATCTAGCCAACTCAAACTTGAACAGAAACCAACAATTTGGATTCAAGGAAAAATGACCAATTTCTTTAAGGAACCAATCTTGAATCTGACCTAGATGTAGTGTTCATTCTAGCTAGATGCAGATTTCATATTTCAAAAGCAGTTTTTGAAAATCAATTTAGAAAACTCATAGATGACAATGGTGGTTTTCTCTTGAGGAAGAAGAATAACAAAAAGTTAGCAAGAAACTTTTCAAAACTTCACCTCAAAAGTGACGGCTGCCAAATGAGGAATCAATGGGCATTTACCCAAAAATTCCTAGGAGAGAATCGTACACATGGAAACTAAGAAAGTTCGTAAAATATGACAAAAAGGTTTGTTAGGATCCATCCGGAAATCCGCAAAGGATGACTAGTCATGTGAAAACAAGATGACTAGTCACAATCTTAAGAATTCTAATGAATGCAATGTGATCCAATGCACAAATTACCTTTTTCAAAATGATTGATCTTCCATAAGATAGCAGCCAGATAAGAACACTTAGAGAAACTATTCTTAATCTAAACTTGAGCTTAGGTAATTACAATATTGTCAAGGGAAGCCAAAAGAAAATTTTTAAAAAACATAAACTTAACAAACAGGATGGTTTCAAGGAGGGAGAGATAAGGTTTTCACAGACACAAGTAAATTTGGATTTTAGGTCAAGGGCGAATTCACTTAAGTGGCCCCTTTTGTTTAGCGTGTTTTAAAATACAACACTTGTTAATTGACAACCGCCGTGTTTTAAAAATCAACCCAACGCAACTCCATTTTACTAGTGTATAAGATGATATATCACGATGGTTACAAAACCTTCATATTTTAAAGCACAACAACGGTTTAAGGTGCAACGTCGTATACTTTGAGTCGTAGTCTAACTAAATTGTAGTAGTGAATACTAAACCCTAAAGCATGGGCTGAGGAGTCATATTGTATTCAACCATCCAATTATAAATGTGTAACTGCACTACTACAAAAAGTGAAAAAGACGACCAGAAAACAACGATTGTATGTCGATCCAAAAACCGTCGTTGTGTTTGAAAAGATGACGGTAATATAAAATCGTTGTGGATGAATAACTTAAACGCCCAAAAAATGGAAATTCCCATGGACGTTTTTAAAAAACGACGCACCAAATTAAAAAAGCGTCGTCTTATGTTTTCTTCAGAGTTAAACTCTGAGCCCAAAAACAACGACAGCAGTTATGAAGCCACCGATGAAGAAAGTAAAGACGACGGGTTTCAACAACAGCTGCTGTTTTTACTCCTAAATAAATGCGACCATATTTTCTTAGTTTGTGTCGTATAATTTCAAAGGAATCCACTTCGGTATACTACAAAACAACACTGTATTAAGTGAACCTACCACGACGGTAAAAATAAATTTAGCGACTTTTTATTCAAAGTGTACTATGATGGTATCTATTACTCTAATGTCCGAGTAAGTTGTACTAACCACGTCGGTTTGTTCAATTAACGACGTATAATATTTCTTTACCACGTCGTGAACTCAAAAATACCGTTATATTTATTTAATTTATACTTGAGACCTTATCTATAAATCGACATCTTAATTTTTCTTTATTTTTAAGATTTATTTCTGGGTTCTTTGTAGCCTACGACGGTAGATCAACAGAATGACATGATCAGAATTGTAATAACAAGAACATTAGAATGAAATCTTACCAAATGTGAGAGAAAGACAATATTTTAGACGTTGATGATGTATGTGTATTTGTGTCTTTGAGATACACAAAGGCACATACACATCAAAATCCAAAAAAATTTGCCTCTAAAATCTGACAACGGCAACCACACATCAACATCCAAAAGATTTGCATTCAGAAAGACAATGTTTTAGAAGTTGATGATGTATGTGTGTTTGTGTCTTTCAGATACACAAACGTGCACACACATCAACATCCAAACTATTGCCTCCAAAGAGGTGAGATAGAGCCAAGGGCAAGAAGAAGTTGGAACCCTAATTGAAAACTGAAAATGAAAGAAAGAGTGAAAAAAAAAAAAAACCGTATTTATAAAAATAATCTTCAACATCCACGTCAGTTAGATTACACTTACTGACATCTAACTAAAGTAATCCACGTCGGTACGTAACAACAGTGCGGTCGTATAAATATAATAACCACGTCGATCGGTAAACTAAACTCATTGATGTTAAGACAAACAACATCGGTTATTCATAACACGATAATGTGGTAACTTATAATATAACTGCTTCAAAATTAAACTTTTGACATATAGTGCCCAACTAACCATGTCATTTTCGGAATACCAAAAGTCAATTGGCTTTATTACTAACCACGTTGGTTTCTATTGTTTTAATGACGTGGTAAGAACATCCTACGGCGGTTTTTGTTAGAACCGTCGTCGTATTGATTTTTGGGACTTTTTCATTACCTGACCTAAACTTTTATGTTCTCTCTAAAATTTTCAGTTTTCTTTCAGTTTCCCTCTAATTTCCCAAACGCTGCGTGTCTGATTCTCTTTATCTTCCTCGTATTCGTCTCCAAAACTCCGAAGTTTAATTTCAAAGAAAACTTTCTTCGCAAGCCAAAGGTACTTTCTCACTCTTTTTTTTTTTTTCAATATCATTTGAAGTTTTGTTTTAAAGAATGAGTCCCACTGAGGTTTGAAACGAACTCATGTTTGAAAAGGACAAAATCTTTCACTAGTCCCACCCTCAGGTCTTGTGAGGACAATGGGTTTGTCTTGTATTTGACCTTTTTATTAACACACCACGACAGTTTTTGTAACACCACGACTCCAAATTTAACCCTTATTTAAATTATTTAATTATTTAAGGGAAATTACAAATCTACCCTTGAGATAAGGGCATTTTGGTCATATTCTTAACTGGAGAGAGTTTGGGGCAGTGACTAGTATTTTTGGATAGGTCGTACTGAGACGAGTTCATAGACACGTAGTGGGCTCGAATCGGAGTTGTAACGAGAGAGATATGGTCAAAAGAAACTTAGTGGCACAATCGTAATTATTTCGAAATAGGATTTTTTATAAAAATCAGATTTTTCTCTCTCTCTCTCTCCCTTCCGCGAGCTCTCTCTCTCTCTCTCTCTCTCCCCGTCGGCCTCTCTTTCTCTCTTCGTATCTCCGGCCACCGGCCGTGGCTGCGGACGGGACCGGTGCCAAAAGGACTGGCTCGGCCTTGGCGTCACGACCCAGCCCTCCCCCGACATCGACCGCCGCTCCAGCCGTCTGAAAAAGGCGATTTTCGCCCGGTTTTCTCCCGAACTTCGTCGGCTCCGATCTCCTTCCTCCGGCCGCCATTTCTGGCGATCAAGGTATGGAAATTCATCCCTTCTTCATGCTCTAGCTGCCTGTTGGGTAGGATTTGATCGATTCTTAGCGTAGCCAATTCGATGCTCGAATTGAAATTCAGCCAATTTTAGGATCGTGATTCCGGCCACTTCCGGTCAGTTTTTGGGATAGGTCCAAGAACAAAAGTGGCTCCAAATAGGGTGTTATACCTAGGATAGGAGTTCGGAGCCGTGGTTTTGAGATTTTCCGGCGATGCGTAATCGCTTTGGACACCCAACGCTGCCGGCGCGTGTGGCGGCGCGTGGGCGAGGGTAGGGGAGTAGCACTGTGTCCCGATGAGATCCTTAGGTTGTCATGAGTGCGTAGGATTTTGTGGATCTCAATTCGGACGTCGTTTGACTACCGAACGGACAATCGTATATTGTGCGTTATCCGGGTTCGATAGGTTGGAACCGTTGGATGGTCCCAAATTTAATATATATTAATCTAGGTATTTCTAGGATCGTGGAATTCACGGATTGTGAGTCGGAGCCCCGGATGTTCTGAATAAATAATTTAAGTTTATATTTTGTATTAACCGTCAGATCGTGCTATTATGAGCGATCCGACCGTCCGATCTGGACCAAACTTGCAGGACAAGTGTCCTATACCTTATAGAACCCATAGAAACTTTCGGATCGGAATATGTTGAGGTCGCACGTGGCGTAGATTATCCGGCGTGTCGACAGACCCCATACGTGGCGTTGGTTGTACCGGCGTATGGGGAGATATGTGATATGATGTGCAGGTCTCGCGTGGCGTAGGTTATCTGGCGTTGAGACAGACCCCATACGTGGCATTGGTTGTACCGGCGTATTGGGAGATTATATGATAATATGTTGAGGTCGCACGTGGCGTAGGTTATCCGGCGTGTCGACAGACCCCATACGTGGTGTTGGTTGTACTGGCGTATGGGGAGATATGTGATATGATATGCAGGTCTCGCGTGGCGTAGATTATCCGGTGTTGAGACAGACCCCATACGTGGAGTTGGTTGTACCGGCGTATGGGGAGATATTGTGACAGTATGGTATGGTCGCACGTGGCGTAGGTTATCCGGCGTGTTGACAGGCCCCATACGTGGCGTTGGTTGTACCGGTGTATGGGGAGATTATGTGAAATACAGAGAAATGAAATAAGGTATCGCCTATGTGTGGAATTGGGTTTTATGGAAGAACTACGTGTGGCTTGATCCCTCAAGGAGGGTACGTAGGCAGCCTAAGGTTATTAGGTGCAGCCGCAGACTAACTGTTAGTCATAATTTATTGTTTGCCTTGTTTAAGGCATGAATTGTTTTGTTAGCATGTTTGGTAGTAGTTGAGAATTATTGGAAGGCCGAAGGCCGTTTATGTGAATTTCATGAAATTATATTGTGCATGCTGCCAGTTGTGGATATTAAATGCGTTTTATGCAGGTTGTAATTTTTGGAAATGTCCAATTTATAGGGGAGACTCTGCCGAAATTTCGGCAGGAAGTCTCGGCCTTTAGTAAGTGGGCGTGGCATCGGGGTGATGTCGGGAAATTCCAAAGGGTTCGCCTCGGGTTTTGAGAAATTCTGGGCGGGTCCTTTCAGTTTTTAAATTCGTGCTATTTCAATAGCACGGCTGTTCTTAATAACCGACATGGTGTGTTAACAAAACGTTTTAATGATAAAACCGTCGTCTGATTTGAGACAAACGTGGGAGAGAGAAATATGGGTGGTTTTTTTATGTAAGAACTTATAATGAGACGACGTTTATATATAGTGTCGTTTTATGTCTTACCACTGATGTGTTTGCACATCCACGTTTCTATAGATTAGCACGACAGTTTTTTTTTTTTTTTGCCGATGTTAAACTTTCATATTACATCATTTTTTTTACCTAACCATCGTTGTTTTTCTTGCAGTTTGTATTTGTCTCTAAAAATGGTTTCGAAATCGCAAAGTAAGGAGGCTCAAGTGTCAAAAGGTCAGAGCACGTACATTGCAGTTTCAAAGGCACAAATGAGTGAAGCCAAATCTGTTCAAAGCAATCCCACAACGAATATGAGATTTACTTCAACCTCCGAGAAAGACCCAAGCTCTGCGACATTTGATGAGGAGACAAAATTGACTCGCAATATCAACACAATTAGCCGTGTTGTGAAGAGGAAAATCCAGAAGATTAAGCATGTGGTTGAGTATAGTAAAAGTGGCAGACCACATGGCAATGCTACTATTGAGATGCAGAGTTATATTGGTGTTTTGGCACACACTAGAGTCCCTCTTGTGGACAAGAAATGGACAAGAAGATGGTGTTGTTGTCTGCAGCCAAAAAATGGAAGGATTTCAAGTCTACCTTAACTAGGTAGTTTATCCTTCCATTCGCAAATGAGAAGGAGAAGTTAAAAGAACCCCATCAGCTTTATAACTTCATAAAGAAATCGCAATGGGATGCCTTTGTAGCTTCAAGGTTATTCTGAGCAGTAACAGAGAAGGGAGAAATGCGAGTACAACCATAGGTTGTCTCGAAAAGGGTATGCTAGTTTGGATGATCAATTGGAAGAAATCGATTGATCTCTACTATTGAAGAAAGCAAGAGAAGATAAACAGGGAAACATCCCTGATCCAAAGGTTGCAGAGAAGGCAAATTAATCGTAAGTCTCACTGACCCTGTTCTAAACTTGTAAAACAGAGGTTTTATTTTTCATTTAGACATCGTTCGTTTAAGTAACCGTCGTTAGATATGAAACACCACTGTGGTAATTATTTATCACCGTTTAAAATAGATATAACATCATAATTTTTTTAAAACCGATGTCTGTATTGAATTACCATGATGGTTTATGTTTCTGAATTAACGTTTTAAATTAAAGTAACTTTCTTCATATTCATTCAGACGTCGGTAGTTTTAGTAACCGTTGTTAGACATGAATACCACGACGATCGTGTTTACCGCCATTTATAGAACTATATGACGACAATATTTTTCTGAAACCAACGTCTGTATGAATTACCACGACGGTTTATATTTCTGTGTTAGACGTTTTAAATTAAAGTTTCAAACTTTCTTCATATTCACACGCACACACACTCTCTCTCTGTCTCTATGTCTATCTGTCTGTCTGTCTGTCTGTCTGTCTCTCTCTCTCTCTCTCTCTCTCTCTTTATTTCTCCGCAATTGGTTTGTACACTTTCTGAAAACCATGATTATTTTGGTTAAGATTTTTTTTCTCTGGATGTCAAATATACGATGGTTTTTTCATGCACCGATGTTAGAATGCATACACAATGATGACATTTTGTTACCGACATGTTAAATTATTTACTACGTCATTTTTTTAAATAAACCGTCGTCTTCACTGATTTACCATGTCGGTTAATTTTTTTTTTATTTAGTTGTTTATTTTACCTGTTTTACTATCTGTTCACTCACTAACATTCTCTCTCTCTCTCTCTCTCTCTCTCTCTCTCTCTCTCTCTCTCTCTCTCTCTCTCTCTCTTTTAGGATGATTTATAAAAACAAGTCTCCTAGGGCACTCCGATTGTCTCTGGGAGCAACGATATTTTGACCTTGGCTTTGGGAACCCCTGGTCAGAGGTGTTGGAGCTAGGGTTTCCCCAACTCAATTCTTCAATTTGCCGAGACATCAGAGAGTAAAATTTGCTGACAAATTGAAAGAAAGTGTTATGGAGGCAGTGAGAGAAGAAACCAGAAGGATAGAGGCTAGGGCAAAGGAAACGGTTTTGGAGGCAGTCAAAGCAGAGAGGGAAATTTTGTTGAAATAATTTAGTCAACTAATTTCTAACTTTGATCCCAACTTGCTCAATAAAACTCCAATTACTCCAATTCCTTTATTGCCTCAAGAGCAAAGCCCAAAAAATTCAATGCTAACAAAGTAAGCTGCTCTAATGTGAGAGCCCTTGTTTTGGAGGAAGAAAATCCCACGAATGATGCTAATGCTGCTAAAAAACGGCAAGATGAAACGGTAAAATCTCTGACATTTGATTTTTTCTGATTTTTAAAATTTAAATAGACGTTGCTTTTAACCGTCGTCTAATTATTTTACTACGTCAGTTTTTCTTTTATAAACCGCCGTCTATTTCATTAGACGACCTTTCTATTCTGTAGCGACGTTAGAACTGTTACACAACGACGGTTGTGTATTTACCGTTGTCTATAAATTTTACTCCGTCAATATGTTCTCAAAATCGTTGTGTAAATTATATATCACTTCGGTTTTGTTGGTTTGTTAGAGTGATTCATTTTTCTTGATGTACAAAAGAACTTATATTTCTTTATTTATTTCTTGTAACAGGATCTCTCAAAGCTAGACATGCCACCACCTCTGTTAGCCCTATGCCAATTTGTCCAGACCTAGTTGAAGCCTACTAAAGAGACCATGAGAGTTCACATTCCAAAGGAAGTGTTTGGCACTAACCATGATACCTACCTCTTGTGTGAAGATATTTTACAGTTTGCTTCCATGATTGAGATCGGATCCACAGTTATTGCAGTATACATGAGGTAATTCTAGAAATCCTTTTTTTATTATTTTTATTATTATTATTATTATTTTACATCTCCCTTTCTCTAAATTAAAATCTCATTTAATTGAATTTCATATATTTAGGTACCTATTTGATTATTTAAAAATGGCAAATATGGTAAACCTTGTTGGCCTCATCGACCCTGGAAGTCAGCTCTCAATCTGGAATGTTATCTTACCGTTCAAAACATCTCTCAGAGCGCCTGAAAAACGCAAATGGGGATCTATTTTACTTGGTGCCTTATAATCCAGGGTTAGTCCCCTTAACTATTTAACCTGTTTTCCTATATGGATCATTATGTGTAGGGGTCATTGGGTGTTAATAATTGTGAGACCAGACTGTCTATTACATGGATTCAATGCCAAACCGCTCTGTTGACGAGGACATAAGAAATATAGTGAATACGTAAGTTCATTTTCTCTTTTTTTTTATTTGTGCATTTTGATTTATACAACGGTTTTTTATAATACCGATGTTATAATGACAACACAATGACGGTAATTTCTTACTGACGTTTGAAATCATTTACTACGTTAGTATTTTCTGTAAACCGTTGTCTTCATTGAAATACCACATCGTTTGTGTTTTTCATTTAAGGATGTTTTAATTTTTCTGTTCAACTTTCATTTACAAACAACTTTTGGTTAGACGACTTTAGAATTCTACACAACGACGGGTTTTACTTACCGCCCTTTGAAATTAAATATTACGTCACTTTTTTGAAAAAACCTTCGTCTTCACTAATTTACCATGTCACTTTTTAAATATTTTTTATTTAGATTTTAATTTTGTCATTAACACTTTTTTGTTTTCTTGAAACAGTTCAATCAAAATGGATAACTCTCACATAGGTAAACAATCATCACGTAAATCAGCCATACGGAAAAATCTACATGGCACTCCTTGACAACCAACAAATGTAG
>NC_034015.1:5476278-5478778 GCF_000346465.2 Prunus persica
CAATTCGAAGTTGTTGGATGTTTATACTGATCGATCCTAGAAGAAAGATTCTGATTCATTTCATTTCGATTAAACTTCCTTCCACTTAATCTGGAAGTTCTTCTCAGATACAAGGAAATGGTTCAGTTCTAGAGCCAAAGATCGTAGTTCTCAAACGAGCAATCAAAAAGATTCTGGAGCATCCTCGAGTTTAGGTATTGTTCCTCCAATGATTATAGTACCAAGTACTTCTTGGCGAGCTCTAATATGATCAGATTTATAAGTATGCCGGATTAATCGTATTCTAGACTGGAGCAATGATCCTATTTGAAGTGGCTCATTTCGTACCAGAGAAGCCTATGTATGAACAAGGATTGATTTTACTTCCCCACCTAGCTACTCTAGGTTGGGGGGTAGGTCCGGGTGGGGAAGTTCTAGACACCTTTCATAGACTTAGAGGAACTCCTATGTTTGGACGAAATGTTAAAGGAATACCCGGAAGCACATTTACAAAAGCCTCGCATCAAAATCTACAAAGAAACGATCCAATTGATCAAGATGCACAATGAGGATCGCACGCATACAATTTTACACTTCTCGACAAATATAATCTGTTTTGTTATTCTAAGTGGTTATTCTATTATAGGTAATGAAGAACTTGTTATTCTTAACTCTTGGGTTCAAGAATTCCTATATAACTTAAGCGACACAATAAAAGCTTTTTCTATTCTTTTATTAACTGATTTATGTATAGGATTCCATTCGCCCCACGGTTGGGAACTAATGATTGGCTCTGTCTACAAAGATTTTGGATTTGCTCATAATGATCAAATTATATCCGGTCTTGTTTCTACTTTTCCAGTCATTTTAGATACAATTTTTAAATATTGGATCTTTCGTTATTTAAATCGTGTATCTCCTTCACTTGTAGTGATTTATCATTCAATGAAGGACTGAAAAATGATCGAACAATCCAATCATAATATTTGTTACTTTGTGGATAAGCAAAACATTCAAAATTGTACTTATTCTTTATACCCATCCAAGGGATTCCTTCAATATTCCAGTAAAATTATTTATATTTAAGTAAATAGCAAAATTATAGATAGGGAACTATACTAGCGACCTGCCTAATTTTATTGTATAAATTTTCGGGATCAATGATTGGACCGTGCAAACTAAAATTACCTTTTCTTGGATAAAGAAAGAAATTACTCGATACATATCCGTATCGCTCATGATATATATAATAACCCAGGCACCCCTTTCAAATGCATATCCCATTTTTGCATAGTAGGGTTATGAAAATCCACGAGAAGCGACTGGCCGTATTGTATGCGCGAATTGCCATTTAGCTAATAAACCCGTGGATATCGAGGTTCCACAAGCGGTACGTCCTGATACTATATTTGAAGCAGTTGTTCGAATTCCTCCTGATCGTATTTTGCCTGAGATTAAAGAAAAGATAGGAAATCTATCTTTTCAGAGCTATCGCCCCACTAAAAAAAATATTTTTGTGATAGGTCCTGTTCCTGGTCAGAAATATAGTGAAATCACCTTTCCTATTCTTTCCCCGGACCCCGCTACTAAGAAAGATGCTCACTTCTTAAAATATCCCATATACGTAGGCAGGAACAGGGGAAGGGGTCAAATTTATCCAGACGGGAGCAAGAGTAACAATAATGTTTATAATGCTACAGCAGCAGCTATAGTAAGCAAAATCATACGAAAAGAAAAAGGGGGCGGCCATACTTGTTCAATTTATCTCTCTCAACTTGGATCCCATGAGGCGGGCCTTGGAAAGTTTCAGGAGGGATTCGCAAATCCTCCAGACGTAGAGCGCGCAGGGCCTTGAACCCAAATACATTACCTACAATGGAAGTAAACATGTTAGTAACAGAACCCTCTTCAAAAAGGTCTAAGGGGTAAGCTACATAAGCAATAAATTGACTTTCTTCTCCAGCAACGGGCTCGATGTGGTAGCATCGACCTTTGTAACGATCAAGATTAGAAAGCCCTTCAGTCCATACAGTTGTCCATGTACCAGTAGAAGATTCAGCAGCTACCGCTGCCCCTGCTTCTTCAGGTGGAACTCCAGGTTGAGGAGTTACTCGAAATGCTGCCAAGATATCAGTGTCTTTGGTTTCATAGTCAGGAGTATAATAAGTCAATTTATAATCTTTAACACCAGCTTTGAATCCAATACTTGCTTCAGTCTCTGTTTGTGGTGACATAAGTCCCTCCCTACAACTCATCAATTAATAATTCTCACAAGAACAAGGTCTACTCGACATAAATTATGAAGTTAATGAAACCGAATCTTTCACAAAATTATCAACTAATCAGAACGGTTTGTTATTAGACCATGGTATTTGATTCGCCAAATACATCATTATTGTATACTCTTTCATATGTATGGCACAACCCAATGTTTGTTTTTCAAGTTTCTAATATCTTACTTTTTTTGAATCGAAATATCTAAATAATATGAAATTCGCTCTTGAAATAGGTCCTATAGAAA